>NC_085988.1:57804740-57952240 GCF_030014385.1 Trichomycterus rosablanca | reverse complement strand
TTTATTATAACTTCTGTAACATTTTTTTAGGAAACCATTACCTGTCACATCTTCAAATCATATCTCGTTTGTACTCATCACTACCTTTGTAACAGTTTTTAACAAAGTCATGTTCACAAAAGCTGTGATGTACTGCTGCTGTCCACGGACTCATCACACTGACTGGATGCGAAACCACCCACGTAACCAGATCCCGAACAAAACCATCACTCTTCTAACTATCATACTCATCAGAGAGAGTGGAGATTACATCGGGACCATTCTTCTCGTGAAAGATACATACAGATAGATACATCTAGATAGATACAGTGGGGCCAAAAAGTATTTAGTCAGCCACCGATTGTGCAAGTTCTCCTACTTAGAAAGATGAGAGAGGTCTGTAATTTTCATCATAGGTACACTTCAACTATGAGAGACAAAATGAGAAAAAAAATCCAGGAAATCACATTGTAGGATTTTTAAAGAATTTATTTGTAAATTATGGTGGAAAATAAGTATTTGGTCAATAACAAAAGTTCAACTCAATACTTTGTAACATAACCTTTGTTGGCAATGACAGAGGTCAAACGTTTCCTGTAAGTCTTCACCAGGTTTGCACACACTGTAGCTGGTATTTTGGCCCATTCCTCCATGCAGATCTCCTCTAGAGCAGTGATGTTTTGGGGCTGTCGCTGGGCAACACGGACTGCACAAATTTTCTATGGGGTTGAGGCCTGGAGACTGGCTAGGCCACTCCAGGACCTTGAAATGCTTTTTACGAAGCCACTCCTTCGTTGCCTGAGCGGTGTGTTTGGGATTATTGTCATGCTGGAAGACCCAGCCACGTTCCATCTTCAATGCTCTCACTGATGGAAGGAGGTTTTGGCTTAAAATCTCACAATACATGGCCTCGTTCATTCTTCCCTTAACACGGATCAGTCGTCCTGTCCCCTTTGCAGAAAAACAGCCCCAAAGCATGATGTTTCCACCCCCATGCTTCACAGTAGGTATGGTGTTCTTGGGTTTTTCTTCTTCCTCCAAACACGACGAGTTGAGTTTTTACCAAAAAGTTCCATTTTGGTTTCATCTGACCACATGATATTCTCCCAATCCTCTTCTGGATCATCCATATGCTCTCTGGCAAACTTCAGACGGGCCTGGACATGTACTGGCTTAAGCAGGGGGACACGCCTGGCACTGCAGGATTTGAGTCCCTCTCAGCGTAGTGTGTTTACTGATGGTAGCCTTTGTTACTTTGGTCCCAGCGCTCTGCAGGTCATTCATCAGGTCCCTCTGTGTAGTTCTGGGATTTTTGCTCACCGTTCTCATGATCATTTTGACCCCACGGGATGAGATCTTGACCCCAAGGGAGATTATCAATGGTCTTGTATGTCTTCCATTTTCTTACAATTGCTCCCACAGTTGATTTATTCACACCAACCTGCTTGCCTATTGTAGATTTACTCTTCCCAGCCTGGTGCAGGTCTACAATTTTCTTCCTGGTGTCCTTCGACAGCTCTTTGGTCTTGGCCATGGTTGAGTTTGGAGTCTGACTGTTTGAGGCTGTGGACAGGTGTCTCTTATAAAGATAACGAGGTCAAACAGGTGCCATTAATACAGGTAACGAGTGGAGGACAGAAGAGCTTCTTAAAGAATAAGTTACAGGTCTGTGAGAGCCAGAAATCTTGCTTGTTTGTTATTGACCAAATACTTATTTTCCACCATAATTTACAAATAAATTCTTTAAAAATCCTACAATGTGATTTCCTGGATTTTTGTCTCTCATAGTTGAAGTGTACCTATGATGAAAACTACAGACCTCTCTCATCTTTCTAAGTAGGAGAACTTGCACAATCAGTGGCTGACTAAATACTTTTTGACCCCACTGTAGGTAGGTAGGTAGGTAGGTAGGTAGGTAGGTAAGTAGGTAGGTAGGTAGGTAGGTAGGTAGGTAGGTGGGTAGGTAGGTGGGTAGGTAGGTGGGTAGGTGGGTGGGTGGATGGGTGGGTGGGTAGGCAGGCAGGCAGGCAGGCAGACAGACAGACAGACAGACAGACAGACACTTTATTTATTCAGAAGGAAATCAAAGCCCTAGAAGCATTATACAACAAATAATTAACAGTACAGTACAAAACAAAAGCAAATAGAAAAGCTAGCACTGAGTATCTTCTTGTATTTTACATAAAATGGATAACTGGTAACTGTAATGACTATGTATAAGGTATAGTTTCAGTATAAAGTTAGATTGAATAGTAATTAAATTATTAAATAGGAGAGTGACATGTGACAATAGTACACAATGAGGCCAATATAGCCATATATACACACACACATATACATACATGTACACATATGCAAATACATACGTACATATACAGTATATACACATGCATGTGCATACAAGTACATACCTTAATACTTATATTAAGGTATTTAAAAAAAAAAAAAAAACTGTAGTCACTGCAGTGCAGTCTGTATGGGTTCCGGGAGGGCTAGCTAGCACTTATGTGATTTCGTTGTAATTTTATTCATTGTACATCAGCTCCAGTGCCAATGCCAATCTTTTTTCTGAATCTGTTGCACCAAAAGAAAACACTATCTAATGAAGACTGAATTATATTATTGAGTGTGATGGCTTTACTTTATTTTATTTGAGGCAGTGATGGCTCAATGGTTAAGGTACAGAGCTAGTAATCAAAAGGTTGCTGGTTCAAGCCCAACATCTGCTAGGTTGCTGCTGTTGGGCACTTAAGCAAGGCCCTCAACTTTCAATTTCCTGCAGTGTATACAGTCTCAACTGTAAGTCGCTTTGGATAAAAGCGTCTGCTAAATGCTGAAAATGTAAATCTGATTAATAGTAAAGCTGGTCTCCTGCCATGTTCAAACTTATTTAAACATGAAAAAGATTGATGACAATTTCTGTTGATGACCAGAGCTGATTGTTTAGTCATAGTAGAGCCATAATAAATATATAAAATTAAAAAAAAGAAATTTTTATATATATATTTTTTATTATTATTTTTTTTTTTTTACAAATTATAACTTCTGTAACATTTTTTTAGGAAACCATTACCTGTCACATCTTCAAATCATGTCTCGTTTGTACTCATCACTACCTTTGTAACAGTTTTTAACAAAGTCATGTTCACAAAAGCTGTGATGTACTGCTGCTGTCCACGGACTCATCACACTGACTGGATGCGAAACCACCCACGTAACCAGATCCCGAACAAAACCATCACTCTTCTAACTATCATACTCATCAGAGAGAGTGGAGATTACATCGGGACCATTCTTCTCGTGAAAACAGTGTTTGCTATTATTATTACTGCCAAAGACTTTCTTATTCTATATAAAAAACCATCTCGCTCCCTATCTTCCCATCAATTGTTCCAAGATGCTGAAGGTGTCCAGGAAATCTGTTGGGGCCCTTCAGAATAATCTTGATCCAACTGTGTGTGAACGTCATTAAGGGCACCTGCTGAAACATCAAAGGTTTGGGATCCCCTCACCCTCTTGTAGGAAAGTGCAGCAGATCTTCTTTCCAATGTTCTTCTGTGGCTCACTATCCAACAATCAGTGGTGGTGGCGACATAGCTGACTCCCATAAGATGTGAATTTAAATAAACCTTCATTTGAGTAGTAGTTTCCCATATTTTATCGTGAAGAGTGGGTCTACATAACATTTCAATAATAACACAAGAGTAACAATCACAATGACAACAACAATAATAATGATAGGAAACAAATTATTACAATAAAAACGGTTTTATTATAATTAATTAAAATAATTAAAACTGCTCATTTGTAATTCATCTCTGTGCTTTGCGTTTGAACACGTGATGCTGTTGCCTTAGCGATGTACACATCTTTTCACTGCCCAATCAGTGGGCTGGCTGGAGACATTAACTACCAGCCAATTAGAGCCCAGGGGGCGGGGTTTATATTCCACTAAAAGAAGCTCAGTGGTGAGAGCGTTGCTCCTGTAATAATGACGGTAGTCGTGGTGGAGGGTTCGAATCCCGGCTCTCCACCCACTTCCAGTCCCGCAGACACCTGTGCTAGAAACGGGGTTTAGAGAAGAGATTTAGAGGAATAGGAATGGGGAACTAGCACAGTTCGTTACAGTAGGTAGGTAGGGTCTCCACAGTGGCTGGAGGTGTGACTCGAGTTACAGTGAGCCACCGTCTGAGTGACCGCTGAGTACATTTTTCATATTCATGTATTATACATTTATTATCTTTTATTCTTCTGCTTTTGTCTGTGGTTTTCGGTGCCTCCAATGTTTAAACTAAATGAAATAAACTTTTGATTTGCAGCTTCAGATTTGGTGCAGTTTGCACAAAGATCATTTAAGCTGTCTACACCAGCTTACTAAACAGAACTTTGTCAAAAGCATCAGTGTTTTCACTGAATATGGTGAATAGAAATTGTTGAGTGTTATTATTTTGCAGAGATGTAGCATGAACACTGGGGGATGAGATGAACTTACTATATATTTATTTTTGTTTCATTTTTGCAGTAATGGCTAATAGTGTATTATAATGGCAGGGATAAGGAATTAATAAAGTATAACCATGACCATAATCACAAAAACAGAAATCAATACATTGAGCCCAGAGAAGTCGATGCTGCTTCTGGACATGGTTAACATGAGGCTTCTCTTTTGCACATTAAAGTTTTAAGTGGCATTTGTGCATGTAACTGCGTATTGTTGTGCTTGACAAAGGTTTGCCAAAGTAATCCCTTGCCCATGCGGTTATATCAGCTATTGTTGAGTGGTGGTTTTTGATGCAGTGCCGACTGAAAAAACAAACATCACAGGCGTTCAGCTTAAGCTTGCCCTACTGGCTTTTACACACTGAAATTCTTCCTGATTACTTGAATGGTTTAATGATTTTATGCACTGTAGAAGGATAAACATGCAAATCCCTTCCAATCTTTCTTTGAGGTACATTGTTTTTACACATTTCAATAATTTTCCTATGCAACTGTTGACAAACTGGAGATCCTCTGATCATCTTTGCTCATCAAAGACTCAGCCTTTCCTAGATGCTGCTTTTGTACTAAATCATGATAATAATCACCTGTTGACATCACCTGTTAGGAATCACATCATTATTTAGTTTTTTCACGTCATTACTAGCCCTGCATTGCACCCGTCCCAACTTTTTTTGGAATGTGTTGCAAGCCTGAAATGCAGGAATGGAGGTAGATTAACAAATGAAATGAAGTTGAGCAGACAAAACATGAAATATCTTGCGTTCAAACTGTCTGCAATCAAATAAAAGTCAAAGTAAATGTAAGTAACTTTGCATTTTTATTGTATTTGCATTTTCCATACTGTCCCAACTTTTGATTTGGGGTTGTATCTGAATACTGTGCATAAAGGCTTACACAATTTTTTCCAAAACTTATGCAGCTTTCACTTGTTGGTAAATAAACGTACATATCCAGATGACTTACAAAATGAATAATTTGATTTGCTTTCAAAATGTGTACTGTGTGGTCTGGGTCCAACTGTCCCCTTGTCAGACAGGGTCACTACAAATAAATACAAAGTTACTTTGACTGTCGACCTGATTTTAATGATGGAATTTTTCTATAGAAGTGCTCTTTTCCAAGATGACAAAGCCCCCATTCACATGCCACATGGAGCGATGAATGACATAACAATAATATAATGAGGCTCGTAAAAAAAAGTGGCAGATACAGACTGTTAATATTGCATCTTGCATTAACCTGGGTGAATAAAAATGTAAGCCAATTTCTTATTGATTTCACCATTTTGACTTAAAAATATTTCTCAGCTTTTATTTACATTTGAACAAAAAATGGCATGTCCAAAATTATTCATACCCTTTGCAAACTGTCACAGTCTATGGGAAAATCCAAAGTTCCATTCCAAATAGTATTGCTGTTCTAAAGCATCCTAATTACCCTGATTCATTGGGAACAGCTGTTTTAATAAACTCAACAGGTGAAAAACAGCAACTCTCTGTAGTTGTTTTGTGGACAGTCATGGCTAAGACAAAGGAGCTCACTAAGCACCTGCGGCTGTGCATTGTGGCTGCTCACAAGTCAGGAAAAGGTTATAAGGCCATATCTAAATGTTTTCAAGTTCCAGTGGCTACAGTGCAAAGTATTATTTAAAAAATACAAGACGTTCTGCACTGTGGAAAATCTCAGAGGACGTGGTCGGAAGCCAAAAGTGACACCTGTGCTGGCCAGGAGGATAGTGAGAGAGGTGAAAAAGAATCCAAGAATCATCACCAAGGCCATCCTGGTGAATCTGGGCTCTGCTGGTGGCAACGTCTCAAGGCAGACAGTCCAATGGACACTGCACACTGCTGAGTTCCACGAACGCAGAGCAAGGAGGACGCCACTTATCCAGAAAAGGCACACAAAAGCCCGCTTGGCCTTTGCAAGTGCTCATCTGGACAGAGAAGAAGACTTCTGGTCTTCTGTTTTATGGTCAGATGAAACTAAAAATTTAATTGTTTGGCAACAATGATGTGTCCTTCATTTGGTGTAAAAAAGGAGAAGCCTTCAACCCCAAGAACACCATCCCCACTGTCAAACATGGTGGTGGGAACCTAATGATCTGGGGGTGTTTTTCAGCCAATGGACCAGGGAACCTAATCACAGTAAACTGCACCATGAAAAAAGAGCAATACATCAAGATTCTCAACAACAACATCAGGCAGTCTGCAGAGAAACTTGGCCTTGGGCACCAGTAGACATTTCAGCACGACAACGACCCAAAACACACAGCAAAAGTGGTGAAGAAATGGTTAGCGGACAAAAACGTTAACGTTTTGCAGTGGCCCAGCCAGAGTCCTGACTTGAATCCAATTGAGAATCTGTGGATGGAGCTAAAGATCAGGGTGATGGCAAGGAGACCCTCCAACCTGAAAGAGTTGGAGCTCATTGCTAAAGATGAATGGGCAAAAATACCAGTGGAGACATACAAAAAGCTGGTCAGCAATTATAGGAAGCGTTTGATTGCTGTAATAGCCAATAAAGGATTTTTTATTGATTATTGAGAAGGGTATGAATAATTTTGGACATGCCACTTTTTGTTTAAATGTAAATAAAAGCTGAGAAACATTTTTTTCCACAATGATGCCTCTTGTACATTGTCTTATTATCATCTGGGAGACGCCTGTGTCATTTCCGGTCAAAAAAAATTGCTGGTTGAATAAAAGTAACTGTAAGTCAAAATTTGCCAGGGGGATGAATAATTCCAGGCTTCACTGTACAGTGGTGCTTGAAAGTTTGTGAACCCTTTAGAATTTTCTATATTTCTGCATAAATATGACCTAAAACATCATCAGATTTTCACACAAGTCCTAAAAGTAGATAAAGAGAACCCAGTTAAACAAATGAGACTAAAATATTGTACTTGGTCATTTATTTATTGAGGAAAATGATTCAATATTTCATATTTGTGTGTGGCAAAAGTATGTGAACCTTTGCTATCAGTATCTGGTGTGACCCCCCTTTGCAGCATTAACTGCAACTAAGCGTTTCCGGTAACTGTTGATCAGTCCTGCACATCGGCTTGGAGGAATTTTAGCCCATTCCTCCGTACAGAACAGCTTCAACTCTGGGATGTGGGTGGGTTTCCTCACATTAACTGCTCGCTTCAGGTCCTTCCACAACATTTCGATTGGATTAAGGTCAGGACTTTGAATGGGCCATTCCAAAACATTAACTTCATTCTTCTTTAACCATTCTTTGTAGAACGACTTGTGTGCTTACAACAAGCGAACAAAAGCGTTTTCGCTGCATTCTAATCAGTACTCTCCGGTAGCTCAGTGGTGAGAGCGTTGCTCCTGTAATAATGACGGTAGTCGTGGTGGAGGATTCGAATCCCGGCTCTCCACCCACTTCCAGTCCCGCAGACACCTGTGCTAGAAACGGGGTTTAGAGAAGAGATTTAGAGGAATAGGAATGGGGAACTAGCACAGTTCGTTACAGTAGGTAGGTAGGGTCTCCACAGTGGCTGGAGGTGTGACTCGAGTTACAGTGAGCCACCGTCTGAGTGACCGCTGAGTACATTTTTCATATTCATGTATTATACATTTATTATCTTTTATTCTTCTGCTTTTGTCTGTGCTTTTCGGTGCCTCCAAATGTTTAAACTAAATGAAAGAAACTTTTGATTTGTAGCTTCATTTCTGTTCATATGCAAACTTATTTTGCTTTGTTTTCAGCGTTGAAGTAAACTATTTAAAAAAGACGCTGTGATCATTTATGGTGCAGTTTGCACAAAGATCATTTAAGCTGTCTACACCAGCTTACTAAACAGAACTTTGTCAAAAGCATCAGTGTTTTCACTGAATATGGTGAATAGAAATTGTTGAGTGTTATTATTTTGCAGAGATGTAGCATGAACACTGGGGGATGAGATGAACTTACTATATATTTATTTTTGTTTCATTTTTACAGTAATGGCTAATAGTGTTTTATAATGGCAGGGATAAGGAATTAATAAAGTATAACCATGACCATAATTACAAAAACAGAAATCAATACATTGTTACATGAAGCCAAGTGCAGCTATTGTCACCAAACTTGTTTTTTTAGAAAGATAGATAGATAGATAGATAGATAGATAGATAGATAGATAGATAGATAGATAGATAGATAGATAGATAGATAGATAGATAGATAGACTGTAAAAAGTGGGACTGGGATTAATTAATATTAAGTACATAATTATAAGTAACCTAAACATAATAAAAACAACCTTAGACAGTTTGAAATTAAATTGAGTTGAGTTAAACAATTTTAAATGGTTTATCAGTTAAATTTTACACAGTTTTGGTTAAATAAAATCAGCTGTGAACCATTGAGTAGTATATAATTATTTTTTATCTGGACGCAGAAAGATGTAGAAAATGGATAAATTGTACTCAGAATGATATGTGGATTTTAATCACTTTATGCTGGAACTCAACACTATTTTGCGCGCGCACGGAGAGCACACCACATGTAGGAGCAGCAGTCCTATTTTCAAAGGTGAGATTTTTAAAATTTTTAGGGATCAAATGGTTTCTTTTACTGTAGCAAACATAAACATTGATGTGCTTTAAGTTGATATCAAACAAGTTATCGTATATTGTTTGCATTTTTTCAGGTTTTTTCCCCACAAATTTCTTCAACCCCTGCCGCACTTAGCAAACTGCACAACAGTGGGGCTAAACATTTGCTGTCAGGGGTGAGTAATTACGAATTATTCAGTTTCTTGTTCACAAATGAAATGCACTTAATCACTGTGTTTTATTAATGTTATATGATGTTTAATTGAAGTTTATTTCAGCAGAATAAATCGTTTTTAGTCTCATTACATTTAAATACAAATTGTAAATTTGCCAGTTAAGTTAGCTAAGAGTTGTGTGCTATCTGAGCCTTTCTGAATGGTTTTATATTCCTGTTCTTGATACAGTGAGACCACAAGAGGACAGTTAGGTGATTTTTTTATTTTTCTGTCAAAGTATGCTTTTATCTAGTAGTTGTAGCCCATGCTGACATGAGGGCTGCGTCTGAAATCGCACACTGTCAGTCTCAGAGCACTGGAATACACACCGTTACCCCAGTCTCATTCTGTGTCAGTCCATATTAGTGATGGGTCGGTTGCGAACGATCCGGCTCTAAGAGCCGGCTCTTTAAAGTGAACGACGGGATCCGGCTCCTGATTGAGAGCCGATTCGTTTTTTTCCGTTTTTTTTTTCTATCAAAGCCGCACGTGATTGGTCAAGATGCGTGGTGGCGTTTGTGTGTTTGTGTGTTGTTACCTGCTCGCTCTCCCTTTTAGTTATGCTGTAATAATTAGGGCTGCCGGAGTCTAAAACTCTCTGTAAAACTGTTTTACTCAACTAGCATTGTACATTATTAACTACATTCTCTGTTGTTTTACCCCGAGGGCATTCTGATGGAAACCTGTTTACCCGCCGAGGTTAAGGATTAAAGTCGAGACTGCCGGGACAACGATGCTGCTCCTGTCAGATGTGACGGGTCTGGAGTAATTGCAACGACAAGAAATCACTACAGACTTTATTGAAGACTAGAGCGGATAACAACTCTATTATTATTTAATTGTTTATTTATCTATTTATTACCACTGTATGACTTTTAGATCATTCAATTCTGTGTTTGTATGATTTGTGTAAATCGTGTATTTATTTAAAGTATCCTCCAGACCACCCAAGAAGGATGGGCCCTGTTGAGTCTGGTTCCTCTCAAGGTTTCTTCCTGTAATTTTCAGGGAGTTTTTCCTTGCCACAGTCGCCCTCGGCTTGCTCAACAGGGGTTTTTGTATCTGTTGGTCCTGGATTTTGTAAAGTTGCTTTGAGACAATGTATATTGTAAAAAGCGCTATATAAATAAAGTTGACTTGACTTGACTTGACTTGTTTACACTGAGCAGGAGGGGCGGGGTTACACACACACACAGACAGCGTGCACATGAACAGGAGGGAGAGAGAGAGAGAGAGAGAGAGAACTCAGCGCTTTACACAAATCAAATCAAATCACATTATTGTCACGTCACATTAACACAGGTGTGAAAGGTGAGTGAAATCAGAATCAGAATCGGGCTTTATTGGCCAAGTATGCTTACACATACAAGGAATTTGTTTTTGGTTACACAGATGCTTGCAGTGCACGAAAAATACAATACAGACAATCTTATTCACACAGCTCACTCTCTCTCTAACACACACATTCATACCTGTAAACATAGAAAACATTGTAAACATTTAGCATGTGCAATTTACATTGTAATTTTAAAAAGGTGCAGTTTTGTGCAATATAAAAACTATAGAAAATATAAAAATATATAAATATGAAATGGAAGTAAAGGTGAAAATCCTGTGTATGCCATTACATAAATGAAATAGGTAGTTTTTGATGTGCAAGTGTCCCGAGTATTAACAGTACAGTAGTGTTCAATTGTTCATGAGCGTAATGGAGTTTGGATAAAAGCTTCTCTGTAGCCTGGTCGTTCGGGTCTTCATGTGGCTGAAGCGTCGGCCTGATGGAAGGCACCGAAACAGGTGATGACCAGGGTGAGACGGGTCAGTGATGATTTTCTCTGCACGCTTCCTGGTTCTGGAGGCATGCAGGTCCAGCAGTGTGGGCAGCTTTACACCGATGGTCCTCTCTGCAGACTTGATGATGCGCTGCAGTCTCTTGGTGTCATGTTTTGTGATAGCGCTGCCCCACACTGTGATGGATGTGGTGACGATGGACTCTATGATGGCTGTGTAGAACTGCACCATCAGCTCTTGGGGTAGGTTGAACTTCCTCAGCTGGTACAGAAAGTACATCCTCTGTTGAGCCCTCTTGATGATGGAGTTGATGTTGCTGTCCCACTTCAGGTCCTTGGAGATCGTTGTGCCCAGGAACTTGTAGGACTCCACAGCCATCACAGTCCTGTCTAGGATGGTGAGTGCTGGCAGGGTTGGGGGTCTCCTCCTGAAGTCCACGGTCATCTCCACTGTTTTTGCTGTGTTCAGCTCCAGATTGTTCTGACTGCTCCAGAGGACAACCTGATCAACCACCCGTCTATAAGCAGACTCATTACTGTCACTGATGAGACCAATGACTGTAGTGTCATCTGCAAACTTCAGGATTTTAACAGAGGAGTCCATGGAGGTACAGTCATTTGTGTACAGCGAGAAGAGCAGTGGGGAGAGTACACAACCCTGTGGGGCACCTGTGCTGATGGTTCTGGTCCCTGAAGTACACTTTCCCAGCCTCACCTGCTGTTTTCTGCCAGTAAGAAAGTCAGTTATCCACTTGCAGGTGGAGGCTGGTACGCTGAGTTCAGCCAGTTTGCTGTGTAATTGTCCTGGAATAATTGTGTTGAAGGCTGAACTGAAGTCCAGGAACAGAATTCTTGCATAAGTTCCCGGGTGATCAAGGTGTTGAAGGATGAAGTGGAGACCCATGTTCACTGCATCGTCCACCGACCGGTTGGCCCGATAGACAAATTGCAGGGGGTCTAGCAGGGGGTCTGTGATGCTTAGGTGCTCAGTCTCTCACAGTTCCAATACACATTAATAAAAAAAAATATACACATTAACTTACACAGCCAGACATTACACGCTGGAAAGGTGAGGAAAATGAGTGAGAGGAAACATAGTAAAGTTTGGACTCGAGGAGCCCCTTTTACAGAGAAGTGCAGGCCCACTGGTAGGAGACCAAGTGTTCAGTCTACCCACATCTTATACATGTGATGGCACATAGACTGTGTATCTGTCCCCTCAGAGAGAATCTATTTTAACAGGGCAGATCATAACAGAAAAGAGAAACAGGATCAACCCATCAAAGATGAGCTCCTTGGTTTTTCTGAATGCTAATCTTAACTAAACTATCTTCTTTTTGTTTTGCACATTTTCATTTATATTTTGTTGAGTGTGAGTGATGCTTCGTTGATGTTGTGTTGTTTCACTCTAGATGCTTGTTTATTTTTTTGTTTGTTTATTAGGATTTTAACGTCACGTTTTACACTTTGGTTACATTCATGACAGGAACATTCACCTCACTTGCATGTCTTTGGACTGTGGGAGGAAACCGGAGCACCCGGAGGAAACCCACACGGACATGGGAAAGACATGCAAACTCCACACAGAAAGGACCCAGGCTCTTCACCTGGGGATCGAACCCAGGACCTTCTTGCCGTCAGGCGACAGTGCTACCCACTTAGCCACCATGCCGTCCCACTCTAGATGCAAATGTACAAATAATATACACAATCGGATCTTTTTGTCTAATTGAGATGGGTCTTTGTTTTTGTATTTTATAATTTATTGTTGGAGGTCTCTGTTCCATGTTGAGTATATAAATAAAGCAATTTAAATAATAAACATTTAATACAATGTTTTTTTTTACATTAGTAATTCATTTTACATGTAATTTGGTAATAAATTAATTTAAGCAACAAAAAAATCTAAGGAGCCACTTGGGAGCCGAAAGAGCCGGCTCTTTTTAGTGAGCCGAGCCTAAAGAACCGGCTCTCTAAAAGGAGCCGAAATTCCCATCACTAGTCCATATGGCACTGATAAATGCGCGCTCTGTCCATAATAAGACGTTTATTTTAAATGACTTTTTCACTTCTCATGGTTTGGACCTGTTGTTTTTAACTGAGACATGGGCTACAGGTGGTGAATCGGCTAGCGACTCCGCCCCCTTCTTGAGCCTTTTCTGACATGTTAAAATTGCCCAACGATGGTCAGACTCATGCTAATGTGGATGAGTTAGTTACTTTTTTTAATTATAACTGTTCAACTGTTCTGGATTCTCTTGCCCCTATGAAATTTAAACGCTTAAAACCAAAAGTTCAGCCCTGGTTAAATGCATCCACACAGGAAATTAGACAGGCTTGTAGAAGAGCGGAACGGAAATGGAGAAAGGACAGATTGCAAGTAAGTTTGGATATTTTTAAAGGTTGCCTGGAAGACTATCAGCTAGCTGTTAAGTCTGCTAGAGAGGCATACTTTTCAAGCATAATTGCCAAAAATTACAACAGACCTAAAGTACTGTTCAGTACAATAAATTCTTTACTTAAATCATCACCCGAAGTTGGAAATGTTCCTTCTCCTAGAGTATGTGAAGAGTTTTTAAACTTTTTTGTGGAAAAAACTGAAACAATTAGATCTGGCATTACTTACTTGGGTATAGATTCTCCACTTCCACCGCCGTGCCCAGGTGTGTTTGAAAAGTTTGAGGCTGTTTCAATCTCCGAATTAACAGATTTGGTGCTGAAAACAAAGCCAACAACCTCCCCACTTGATGTGATGCCCCCACAGTTGGTTAGGGAGACATTTGATATATTAGGACCTTTTGTCCTGGATATCGTTAATACTTCCCTTGCCACTGGTACTGTTCCAGCATGCTTTAAACATGCTGTAGTTACACCTCTGCTCAAAAGCATAATCTTGATGCTACAGTGGTTAGTAACTATAGGCCGATTTCTAAATTACCATTCTTGGCTAAATTGCTGGAAAAGGTTGTATATTCTCAGCTTTTACCATTTTTGAGTAGAGATGGTATTTTTGAGATTTTTCAATCTGGCTTTAAGTCTATGCACAGCACTGAATCTGCTCTTCTGAAGGTGACAAATGACTTGCTACTTACTGTTGATGAGGGAAATTGTGCCATCCTCATTTTATTGGACCTTAGTTCTGCTTTTGATACTGTTGACCATGACATACTTGTTGGTCGCCTGGAAAAGTGGGTGGGGTTACAGGGAGAGGCCCTGAATTGGTTCATATCTTATTTTAAGAATAGAACCTTTTCAGTGAATATTAGCAGCTATTTCTCTTCTTCTGCTGATGTCTCTTGTGGTGTTCCACAAGGGTCCATACTAGGGCCCCTCCTTTTTTCTCTCTATATGCTGCCATTGGGTCAAATAATTAGGAAGCACAATGTCAGCTTTCACCTGTATGCTGATGACATACAGCTTTATCTTCCCATTAGACCGAATGACAATGGCTCGTTAACATCTCTTAGCAGTTGTCTTGAGGACATGAAGAGGTGGATGGCTGACAATTTTCTTCAGCTGAATGAAAGCAAGTCAGAGGTTATCATTTTTGGGGGTCCTCATCACATCAATAGTGTCTCCAATAACCTTGGTCACTTGTCTACATGTGTCAATACATCTGTGAGAAATCTTGGTGTTATCTTTGACTCTGACCTCCGATTTGATAAACAAATCAACTCTGTGGTAAGGAAGAGCTTCTTCCAGCTCAGAAATATTGTGAAGATTAAGCCTTTTCTCTGCTATTCTGACCTGGAAAAAGTTATTCATGCATTCATTTCTGCAAGAATTGACTACTGTAATTCTCTGTATATTGGGATTAATCAGTCTCTGTTGCAGCGCTTACAGGTAGTCCAGAATGCAGCAGCAAGGTTACTGACTAATACCAAGAAAAGAAACCATATTACACCAGTCCTTGCCTCACTACATTGGCTGCCTGTTCAGCACAGGATTCAGTTTCAAGTGCTTTTATTTGTTTTTAAAGCGCTTAATGGTCAAGCCCCGGCTTATCTCAGTGGTATGCTTTCTCCCGCAACCGCACAGCGATCTTTGAGATCAGCCACTCAGAACTTGTTGACTGTTCCTAGGGCTCGTTTGAAGCTAAAAGGTGATCGTGCATTTGCAGTTTATGCTCCGAGGCTATGGAACACTCTACCTCCTACTATTCGACAAGCACCTTCGGCCGCTGTTTTTAAATCACTCCTAAAAACATACCTTTATAAGCTGGCATTTGAACAGTGAGGAGCCGTGTTAATTTTAATTGTTTAGTCTATTTGTATCTGTTTTATTTTGTCTCTTACTCTGTATTTTTATTTGGTTCTTACTTTTTTAACATAATGTTGTGTTATGTATGCTTATTCGATGTACAGCACTTTGGTCAACGTAAGTTGTTTTAAGAGTGCTTTATAAATAAAATTTACCTACTTACTTACTTACTTACACTTCCATACTAAACATTACATGAAAGCAGTATGTAAGAGAGGGTAGTGTGTCTGAATACATAGTATTTATCGCAAAGTACCAGTGACAGCTTGCTTAGGCAGCCATTTTGAGTATGCAAACTAAGCACACTTAGTTCGTGTCAGCATGGGCTACAACTAATATTTGAAAGAATACTCCAACAGAAAACTGAAAAAAGTGCAAATTGCAGGACTGGAATATGGATTCAAGTTTTAGAATTGAAGACCTCTGCATTACACGGGTGTGTATTTTTAAACGCTGCTTTAAAGTCTGTAAATTAGAGCACAAGTGCGGACAATGAACTGACAGAGAAGTGTTAGGTTACATCCACACTAATGCGTTATAGTTTTAGCTCCTTAAATGAAGATTTGAAAACGCTGTTTTTGTCTTGGAGGGAAAACAACTGACATTTTGCTGATATGCTTGTTGCCAGCATAGGTGCTTGGGTTGCTGACTAATATCCCTGACTGTAATGTGTCTGCTGAGCTTTCCAAAATTGTTGAAATATTTTCCTGAATGACGGTTTAAAAATATGTTGTTTTGTGTAGTCCTCAGATTTTCTGTACATGTGGACAAGCAAATGTAATATTTGAGAGTTTGTTTAGGTTTTACAAATGTATTATGAGTGTAAAATATGAAGCTGTCTGGTTGATTTAAAGCAAATGTTTTTCTTTTCAGGTGCATGAAGAATATTTGAAATCTCAGTTTATCAGACACTACAAAATATGCAGAGATAGAGATTTCATGTACATTATATGTGTAAATGTTTGTACACAGTTAGTTTACAAATTTAGATTTGTTAGAAAACATCTTTTGGTGATTTTCAACCTGAATTTGAAATTAAAGCAACAACTGATTGCATATTATTCATATACAAAATTAAGATATGGTGATGCACAGTTTGAACATAATTCACCATACCTCATTTTCCATTTACTTGAATTTCATCATGTTGACATTAAGTCAGTGATATCAGACTTGTTACAGGATCAGTGATTTCTCAGGTGAACATCTACAGATCTAAACTTGGACTCCAAATAAAGTGAATTATATTTATGCAGTTAATTAAAAGTCTCTTGATCATCTACTGGTGCTTCAATGCTGCTACATTATTGATATGTTGTTGATATGCAGAGCCAATGGATAATTATTATTTTTTGTAATTTCAGGCTTCAAGCAATACTAGCATTGACATGTCAAGAGAAGTTGTCATTCAATGTTTGATGGTGTATCTTGGGGATTCTATAGATCACCTCTTAAAAGAGTACAATGTAAGTTGAAGCACATGCTAAAAAAGTCCTTAACCTACCTTTCCTTTCCTTAACCTACCTAATGGGAAGGTTGAATTACAAAATCAGTCATAACTACAATACATTTGGAAAGTCTTCAAACTCTTTTACCTTTTTCACATTGTTATGTTGAGGCCTTGTGCTAAAATAAAGTGTGAAGGCCAGATCTGGTAAAGGCTAAAAAAAATTGTCTGCTTGCTTGTATTATCGGACCCTTCTCCCTGATTGCTTAGGTTGATGGGGCAGCCAGCTCTAAGAAGAGTCCAGATTGTTCCAAACCTCTTTCACTACTTCTACTATTTTTTCTGTGTAATTCCTGTACTGTTTGCTTGTACGGCAAATATACATGTTCTTGTTCAAACAGTTTCATTGTCCAAACCTACATAATGTTTTTATTATTGCTGTTTCAGGACAATGATGGAGACACAGAACATTGCTGAAGAAAGGATAAAAATCTACAAAATCAAGAATTAAATGTCAGCAGGATCTGACAACATTGGTTTTCTTCCTGCTCTGGGTAATTTTGCAAGGGTGTGTTAGTGTTAGTGTGTGTTGTGCTGGTATGAGTGGATCAGACACAGCAGCACCGATGGATGTTTTAAACACCTCACTGTCACTGCTGGACTGAGAATCGTCCACCAACCAAAAATATCCAGCCAACAGCGCAGCGTGGGCAGCGTCCTGTGACCACTGATGAAGGTCTAGAAGATGACCAACTCAAACAGCAGCAATAGATGAGCGATCGTCTCTGACTTTACATCTACAAGGTGGACCAACTAGGTAGGAGTGTCTAATAGAGTGGACAGTGAGTGGACACGGTATTTAAAAACCTCCAGCAGCGCTGCTGTGTCTGATCCACTCATACCAGCACAACACACACTAACACACCACCACCATGTAATTGTAACTGCAGGGCTGAGAGTGATCCACCACCTAAATAATACCTGCTCTGTGGTGGTCCTGTGGGGGTCCTAACCTTGAAGAACAGGGCGAAAGGGGGCTAACAAAGCATGTAGACAAATGGATAGATTACAGTCAGTAATTGTAGAACTACAAAGTGCTTCTATATGGTAAGTGTAGCTGATAAAATGGACAGTGAGTGTAGAAACAAGGAGGTGGTTTTAATGTTGTAACTGATCAGTGTAGTTGCACTTGTCTTTTAGAAGAACACATTGTTATGTTTGTTGGTGCATGTAATTAATAAAAGTGTTCATATGAAAATAGAAAAAGTTTTGCATTTGTCATTGTTGTTATTAAATGCCCCAGTGTGTCTGTAATGCCAGTAGTTGATGGACAGAGGTTCTTCATGCAGTTCTGGCACTTTTTACTGTCTTTTTTTTTTTATCACAAAAGAGCATAAATGTAGTCTTTCCTTTATTAACATGGATGACAAATACAGTGTATCACAAAAGTGAGTACACCCCTCACATTTCTGCAGATATTTAAGTATATCTTTTCATGGGACAACACTGACAAAATGACACTTTGACACAATGAAAAGTAGTCTGTGTGCAGCTTATATAACAGTGTAAATTTATTCTTCCCTCAAAATAACTCAATATACAGCCATTAATGTCTAAACCACCGGCAACAAAATTGAGTACACCCCTAAGAGACTACACCCCTAAATGTCCAAATTGAGCACTGCTTGTAATTTTCCCTCCAAAATGTCATGTGATTTGTAAGTGTTACTAGGTCTCAGGTGTGCATAGGGAGCAGGTGTGTTCAATTTAGTAGTACAGCTCTCACACTCTCTCATACTGGTCACTGAAAGTTCCAACATGGCACCTCATGGCAAAGAACTCTCTGAGGATCTTAAAAGACGAATTGTTGCGCTACATGAAGATGGCCAAGGCTACAAGAAGATTGCCAACACCCTGAAACTGAGCTGCAGCACAGTGGACAAGATCATCCAGCGTTTTAAAAGAGCAGGGTCCACTCAGAACAGACCTCGCGTTGGTCGTCCAAAGAAGCTGAGTGCACGTGCTCAGCGTCACATCCAACTGCTGTTTTTGAAAGATAGGCGCAGGAGTGCTGTCAGCATTGCTGCAGAGATTGAAAAGGTGGGGGGTCAGCCGGTCAGTGCTCAGACCATACGCCGCACACTACATCAAATTGGTCTGCATGGCTGTCACCCCAGAAGGAAGCCTCTTCTGAAGTCTCTACACAAGAAAGCCCGCAAACAGTTTGCTGAAGACATGTCAACAAAGGACATGGATTACTGGAACCATGTCCTATGGTCTGATGAGACCAAGATTAATTTGTTTGGTTCAGATGGTCTCAAGCATGTGTGGCGGCAATCAGGTGAGGAGTACAAAGATAAGTGTGTCATGCCTACAGTCAAGCATGGTGGTGGGAATGCCATGGTCTGGGGCTGCATGAGTGCAGCAGGTGTTGGGGAGTTACATTTCATTGAGGGACACATGAACTCCAATATGTACTGTGAAATACTAAGCAGAGCATGATCCCCTCCCTCCGGAAACTGGGTCGCAGGGCAGTGTTCCAGCATGATAATGACCCCAAACACACCTCTAAGACGACCACTGCTTTATTGAAGAGGCTGAGGGTAAAGGTGATGGACTGGCCAAGCATGTCTCCAGACCTAAACCCAATAGAACATCTTTGGGGCATCCTCAAGCGGAAGGTGGAGGAGCACAAAGTCTCGAATATCCGCCAGCTCCGTGATGTCGTCATGGAGGAGTGGAAAAGCATTCCAGTGGCAACCTGTGAAGCTCTGGTAAACTCCATGCCCAGGAGAGTTAAGGCAGTTCTGGGAAATAATGGTGGCCACACAAAATATTGACACTTCAGGAACTTTCACTAAGGGGTGTACTCACTTTTGTTGCCGGTGGTTTAGACATTAATGGCTGTATATTGAGTTATTTTGAGGGAAGAATAAATTTACACTGTTATATAAGCTGCACACAGACTACTTTTCATTGTGTCAAAGTGTCATTTTGTCAGTGTTGTCCCATGAAAAGATATACTTAAATATCTGCAGAAATGTGAGGGGTGTACTCACTTTTGTGATACACTGTAGATTGTCACTTGAAAAAGATTCGTTTTATGCATGGCAATCTGTTATAAAATAAATAAATCTTGCCACAAAGAAGAGATATTATTGGGTATAAAGTTAGTGAAAACATTTAGTCATGTGATACCAATTAAAACTTGGTTAAAAGTTATGTAACAGTTTGCTAAATTGAGTTTAAATAATTATTTAATTTAATGAATCCAAAACATCTTTATCCAGACATTTAATAAACTTAATTACATTTAACTCAGAATATTAGTAAATATAAATCAAATTTTACTATATAAATGATCAAACATAGATCAGTTTTTCTAGATATTTAGTATATTTAAATGAATTCCTCCTAAATATTTGAGTACATCTAAATTAATTTTTCTCAGAATCTTACTAAATGTTTATACACTTTCCTTGTAAAATTGATTTCTATTTACTAAATATTTTTGAGCTACATTAACTCAAACATGCCATTCTATTGCTGAATTCAACACATTTTACCTGTTTCTTTTACTAACATCTACTTAATTTTTTTGTCTAATTTTAGTTAACCTATTCAGTAGATTTTACTTAAAGCTTAAGAAATTAAAATCTACTCAATTATATTACGTGTCACTTTGTTGCCATAATTGTTTTTAAGTAAACCTTAGTCACATTGTTTACAGTGTAGGTCGGTAGGTAGGTAGGTAGGTAGGTAGGTAGGTAGGTAGGTAGGTAGGTTGGTAGGTAGGTAGGTAGGTAGGTTGATTGATTGATTGATTGATTGATTGATAGATAGATAGATAGATAGATAGATAGATAGATAGATAGATAGATAGATAGATAGATAGATAGATAGATAGATAGATAGATAGATAGATCGATCGATAGATCGATCGATAGATAGATACTTATATTAAGGTATTTAAAAAAAAAAAAAAAAGTCACTGCAGTGCAGTCTGTATGGGTTCCGGGAGGGCTAGCTAGCACTTATGTGATTTCGTCGTAATTTTATTCATTGTACATCAGCTCCAGTGTCAATGCCAATCTTTTTTCTGAATCTGTTGCACCAAAAGAAAACGCTATCTAATGAAGACTGAATTATATTATTGAGTGTGATGGCTTTACTTTATTTTATTTGAGGCAGTGATGGCTCAATGGTTAAGGTACAGAGCTAGTAATCAAAAGGTTGCTGGTTCAAGCCCAACATCTGCTAGGTTGCTGCTGTTGGGCACTTAAGCAAGGCCCTCAACCTTCAATTTCCTGCAGTGTATACAGTCTCAACTGTAAGTCGCTTTGGATAAAAGCGTCTGCTAAATGCTGAAAATGTAAATCTGATTAATAGTAAAGCTGGTCTCCTTCCATGTTCAAACTTATTTAAACATGAAAAAGATTGATGACAATTTCTGTTGATGACCAGAGCTGATTGTTTAGTCATAGTAGAGCCATAATAAATATATAAAAAAAACTTTTTATTTATATATATATTTTTTATTATTATTATTTTTTTTTACAAATTATAACTTCTGTAACATTTTTTTAGGAAACCATTACCTGTCACATCTTCAAATCATGTCTCGTTTGTACTCATCACTACCTTTGTAACAGTTTTTAACAAAGTCATGTTCACAAAAGCTGTGATGTACTGCTGCTGTCCACGGACTCATCACACTGACTGGATGCGAAACCACCCACGTAACCAGATCCCGAACATAACCATCACTCTTCTAACTATCATACTCATCAGAGAGAGTGGAGATTACATCGGGACCATTCTTCTCGTGAAAACAGTGTTTGCTATTATTATTACTGCCAAAGACTTTCTTATTCTATATAAAAAACCATCTCGCTCCCTATCTTCCCATCAATTGTTCCAAGATGCTGAAGGTGTCCAGGAAATCTGTTGGGGCCCTTCAGAATAATCTTGATCCAACTGTGTGTGAACGTCATTAAGGGCACCTGCTGAAACATCAAAGGTTTGGGATCCCCTCACCCTCTTGTAGGAAAGTGCAGCAGATCTTCTTTCCAATGTTCTTCTGTGGCTCACTATCCAACAATCAGTGGTGGTGGCGACATAGCTGACTCCCATAAGATGTGAATTTAAATAAACCTTCATTTGAGTAGTAGTTTCCCATATTTTATCGTGAAGAGTGGGTCTACATAACATTTCAATAATAACACAAGAGTAACAATCACAATGACAACAACAATAATAATGATAGGAAACAAATTATTACAATAAAAACGGTTTTATTATAATTAATTAAAATAATTAAAACTGCTCATTTGTAATTCATCTCTGTGCTTTGCGTTTGAACACGTGATGCTGTTGCCTTAGCGATGTACACGTCTTTTCACTGCCCAATCAGTGGGCTGGCTGGAGACATTAACTACCAGCCAATTAGAGCCCAGGGGGCGGGGTTTATATTCCACTAAAAGAACAAAAGCGTTTTCGCTGCATTCTAATCAGTACTCTCCGGTAGCTCAGTGGTGAGAGCGTTGCTCCTGTAATAATGACGGTAGTCGTGGTGGAGGGTTCGAATCCCGGCTCTCCACCCACTTCCAGTCCCGCAGACACCTGTGCTAGAAACGGGGTTTAGAGAAGAGATTTAGAGGAATAGGAATGGGGAACTAGCACAGTTCGTTACAGTAGGTAGGTAGGGTCTCCACAGTGGCTGGAGGTGTGACTCGAGTTACAGTGAGCCACCGTCTGAGTGACCGCTGAGTACATTTTTCATATTCATGTATTATACATTTATTATCTTTTATTCTTCTGCTTTTGTCTGTGCTTTTCGGTGCCTCCAAATGTTTAAACTAAATGAAAGAAACTTTTGATTTGTAGCTTCATTTCTGTTCATATGCAAACTTATTTTGCTTTGTTTTCAGCGTTGAAGTAAACTATTTAAAAAAGACGCTGTGATCATTTATGGTGCAGTTTGCACAAAGATCATTTAAGCTGTCTACACCAGCTTACTAAACAGAACTTTGTCAAAAGCATCAGTGTTTTCACTGAATATGGTGAATAGAAATTGTTGAGTGTTATTATTTTGCAGAGATGTAGCATGAACACTGGGGGATGAGATGAACTTACTATATATTTATTTTTGTTTCATTTTTACAGTAATGGCTAATAGTGTTTTATAATGGCAGGGATAAGAAATTAATGAAGTATAACCATGACCATAATCACAAAAACAGAAATCAATACATTGTTACATGAAGCCAAGTGCAGCTATTGTCACCAAACTTGTTTTTTTAGATAGATAGATAGATAGATAGATAGATAGATAGATAGATAGATAGATAGATAGATAGAAAAGTAAAAAGTGGGACTGGGATTAATTAATATTAAGTACATAATTATAAGTAATATAAACATAATAAAAACAACCTTAGACAGTTTGAAATTAAATTGAGTTGAGTTAAACAATTTTAAATGGTTTATCAGTTAAATTTTACACAGTTTTGGTTAAATAAAATCAGCTGTGAACCATTGAGTAGTATATAATTATTTTTTATCTGGACGCAGAAAGATGTAGAAAATGGATAAATTGTACTCAGAATGATATGTGGATTTTAATCACTTTATGCTGGAACTCAACACTATTTTGCGCGCGCACGGAGAGCACACCACATGTAGGAGCAGCAGTCCTATTTTCAAAGGTGAGATTTTTAACATTTTTAGGGATCAAATGGTTTCTTTTACTGTAGCAAACATAAACATTGATGTGCTTTAAGTTGATATCAAACAAGTTATCGTATATTGTTTGCATTTTTTCAGGTTTTTTTTCCACAAATTTCTTCAACCCCTGCCGCACTTAGCAAACTGCACAACAGTGGGGCTAAACATTTGCTGTCAGGGGTGAGTAATTACGAATTATTCAGTTTCTTGTTCACAAATGAAATGCACTTAATCACTGTGTTTTATTAATGTTATATGATGTTTAATTGAAGTTTATTTCAGCAGAATAAATCGTTTTTAGTCTCATTACATTTAAATACAAATTGTAAATTTGCCAGTTAAGTTAGCTAAGAGTTGTGTGCTATCTGAGCCTTTCTGAATGGTTTTATATTCCTGTTCTTGATACAGTGAGACCACAAGAGGACAGTTAGGTGATTTTTCTGTCAAAGTATGCTTTTATCTAGTAGTTGTAGCCCATGCTGACATGAGAGCTGCGTCTGAAATCGCACACTGTCAGTCTCAGAGCACTGAAATACACACCGTTACCCCAGTCTCATTCTGTGTCAGTCCATATTAGTGATGGGTCGGTTGCGAACGATCCGGCTCTAAGAGCCGGCTCTTTAAAGTGAACGACGGGATCCGGCTCCTGATTGGGAGCCGATTCGTTTTTTTCCGGTTTTTTTTTCTGTCAAAGCCGCACGTGATTGGTCAAGATGCGTGGTGGCGTTTGTGTGTTTACACTGAGCAGGAGGGGCGGGGTTACACACACACACAGACAGCGTGCACATGAACAGGAGGGAGAGAGAGAGAGAGAGAGAGCTGATACGGTCACTTACTGTCCTCAAAACTACAGGGAAATTCTAATACCCTCCCAAAAACTGAGCACAGTGCACCAGGGCAGAGACTCTGGGGGGCTCATCATCTGGTATAAATCAAACCTACATAATTTCATAGACACAATAAAACAAGCAAAATACCACATCTGGCTTAAATTAAACAAATCTATATTATCATCACAGAGGGACTTATTCCTTTGTGCCATTTACATCCCTCCTTCAGAGTCTCCATACTACTCAAATGATATATTTACAGAACTAGAGAGAGAGACGAGCCATTTCCAGGCCCAGGGAAATGTGCTCATCTGTGGAGACCTGAATGCAAGAACAGGAACACAATCAGACACTTTAAAAACACACGGAGATCACTTTATTAAGAATAATATGTTCCTTAATAATCATTCCTCTTCCATTTACAGGAATAACTATGACATTGGGATAAACAAAAACGGAAAATACCTCCTGCAGCTCTGTCGAAGTCTGGGTCTGTACATTGTCAATGGTAGGATACGAGGGGACTCTTTAGGAAGATACACGTATTGCTCATCTCTTGGGAACAGTACAGTAGATTATATGGTAACAGATTTAGACCCTTTCTCTCTCAGTGCATTCACTGTTAAACCTCTAACCCCTCTGTCTGATCACAGCCAAATTACTGTGTTCATTAAAAAGACAGAAACTAACCCCACCACACACACACGGCCCAGTAAGCTGTACAACATCCCCAGATCCTACAGATGGGCCGAGAACAGCGCAGAAGAGTTCCAGAAAGCAATCATCAGCCACCAAACTCAAACACTCTTAGATAGCTTTCTGGACACTGCATACACTCACAGTAAAGAAGGAGTAAATCAGGCAGTCCAAAAAATTAACCTAATCTTTAGAAGAACAGCAGAGAAGGCAAAACTAAAACTTAGATCTACACTAAAACCCAAATTAACAAAAGATGACAGCTGGTTTGATAAAGACTGGTTTGATAAAGACGAACAGAACTCAGAACATTATCAAATCAAAAACACAGAGACCCAAACAACACTAACATACGACTTCTTTACTGTGAAAAGCTTCGACAATATAAACGTACACTCAGAACCAAAAAAGCACAACACACAAACAAACAACTGACACTAATTGAGGAGTCAATCAACACACATCAATTTTGGGACAATTGGAACAAACTAAATAAAAAAGAACATGAAGAATTAGCTATTCAGGATGGGGATATATGGACAACCCACTTCCAATCACTATTTAAAAACATAACATTCAACACAAATTCAGAACAAAATGACATCAATAGAAGACTTATAGAACTTGAATTGGCTATTAAAGATAATCAAAACCCTTTAGACTCCTCCATTACTGAGCAGGAACTCCTTAATAAAATAAATAAATTAAAACCAAAGAAATCATCAGGACCTGATGGAATCCTGAATGAAATGATTAAACACAGCAGTTCCAAATTTCGATTAGCCATTTTAAAAGTCTTTAACCTGGTTCTGAGTGTAGGTTCCTTCCCTGAAATCTGGAATCAAGGTCTCATAACACCAATTTACAAAAGTGGAGATAAATTCGACCCTAATAATTACCGGGGCATCTGTGTGAACAGTAATCTGGGGAAGTTATTCTGTAGTATAATTAACTCAAGGTTTTCAAGCTTCCTTATTGAGCACAATGTCCTGAGTAAAAGTCAAATTGGATTTTTACCAAATTACCGCACAACTGATCATATTTACACCCTACACACCCTCATTGAAAAATATGTAGTTCAAAACCATGTAAAAATATTTGCCTGCTTTATTGACTTTAAAAAGGCTTTTGACTCAATTTGGCATCAAGGATTGTTTTACAAACTATTAGAAAGTGGTGTAGGGGGTAAAACATATGATCTTATCAAATCTATGTACACAGAAAACCAGTGCGGAATAAGAATTGGCAATAAACAAACAAATTTTATCTCTCAGGAGCGTGGAGTGAGACAGGGCTGCTGTCTGAGCCCAACTCTATTTAACATCTATATTAATGAATTGGCCTCCATGTTAGAGCACTCAGCCACGCCCGGTCTCACTCTACACGACTCAGAGATTAAACTCCTGCTGTATGCAGATGATCTGGTCCTGCTGTCCCCCAGCGCTCAGGGTCTCCAGCACAAACTGGACCTGCTGCAGCAGTACTGTCAGACCTGGGCCCTGACAGTCAACCTCAAAAAGACCAAAATTATGACCTTCCAGAAAAGATCCAGATCTCAGGGAACCAAACACACATTTAAATTAGGACACCATGAAATTGAACACTCTAAAAACTATACCTACCTTGGACTAAACATTAGTTCATCAGGAAACTACAACCTGGCAGTGAATGAACTGAGAGAAAAAGCACACAGAGCCTTCTATGCCATAAAAAAACAAACTTCTGTAGAAATCCCAATCAAATAATTAAACCAATTGCCCTGTATGGCAGTGAAGTGTGGGGCCCGCTTACACACCAACAATTTAACAAATGGGAACAACATCCAATTGAGACCCTGCACACAGAATTTTGTAAAACAATATTAAAGGTGCACAGACACACCACCAACAATGTGTGCAGGGCAGAATTAGGCCGATACCCACTTATTATTAATATACAAAAAAGGGCAATACAATTCTGGAATCATCTAAAAGAGAGCGACCCACACTCGTATCATTACAAAGCTCTGCAATACCAAGAGCTGAGCAAAGATACCAGTCCCCTCATCCAACTGGTCCTGAGTCACTGCATTAACACACCATTAACACATACTAACACACCACTAACACAGACTAACACTATTAAGACTCAAGACCAGAACCTAATCAGAACTGATCAAATTACACATGAATTAAAGATAAACTATTTGGCCTATTGGGAAATACAAACTAAACTCCAAAGTAAACTACAATGTTATTTGGCTCTAAATAGACAGTATAGTGTGGCAGATTATCTCAGCACTATAACTGATCCAAAACTCAGAAACAGCCTGACAAGGTACAGACTCAGCGAACACAGCCTGGCCATCGAGACGGGACGACACAGACAGTCCTGGATGCCCAGAGAGGAGAGAGTGTGTCAACACTGCTCTTCAAACCAAATAGAGACAGAGCTGCACTTCCTCACTGAATGTACAAAATACACACACATTCGAAAACAATTTTTTACCAAAATCAACAAAATTATCCCCAATTTTAATTCTCTCTCAAACCCTGACAAGCTGCCCTACCTACTGGGGGAGCACAGAGCGAGCTGCACACTCGCAGCTCTCTACTTACACACCTGCCACCAGGTGAGGGACAGTGAGTGACCTTATACTGTATCCCATACACACTCACACATACTCGCACACACACACCATCATACACACACTATACACACACACCATCAAATGCACGCACACACGCACACACACTTACAAATACTTTTTCCACACATACATATACACACTTTATATACTTGTTCTAATTTGTTTATGTTAATTTTTTAAGGCTAATTACTAAGGTTATTGAACATTATTATTTTTTTTTTTTTCATTTATTATCTAGTTTGTAAATGCGCTTTGGCAATACAAATGTGAATATTTGTCATGCTAATAAAGCACTTTTGAATTGAATTGAATTGAATTGAGAGAGAGAGAGAGAGAGAGAGAGAGAGAGAGAGAGAGAGAGAGAGAGAACTCAGCGCTTTACACAAATCAAATCAAATCACATTATTGTCACGTCACATTAACACAGGTGTGAAAGGTGAGTGAAATGCTTAGGTGCTCAGTCTCTCACAGTTCCAATACACATTAATAAAAAAAAATATACACATTAACTTACACAGCCAGACATTACACGCTGGAAAGGTGAGGAAAATGAGTGAGAGGAAACATAGTAAAGTTTGGACTCGAGGAGCCCCTTTTACAGAGAAGTGCAGGCCCACTGGTAGGAGACCAAGTGTTCAGTCTACCCACATCTTATACATGTGATGGCACATAGACTGTGTATCTGTCCCCTCAGAGAGAATCTATTTTAACAGGGCAGATCATAACAGAAAAGAGAAACAGGATCAACCCATCAAAGATGAGCTCCTTGGTTTTTCTGAATGCTAATCTTAACTAAACTATCTTCTTTTTGTTTTGCACATTTTCATTTATATTTTGTTGAGTGTGAGTGATGCTTCGTTGATGTTGTGTTGTTTCACTCTAGATGCTTGTTTATTTTTTTGTTTGTTTATTAGGATTTTAACGTCACATTTTACACTTTGGTTACATTCATGACAGGAACATTCACCTCACTTGCATGTCTTTGGACTGTGGGAGGAAACCGGAGCACCCGGAGGAAACCCACACGGACATGGGAAAGACATGCAAACTCCACAAAGAAAGGACCCAGGCTCTTCACCTGGGGATCGAACCCAGGACCTTCTTGCCGTCAGGCGACAGTGCTACCCACTTAGCCACCATGCCGTCCCACTCTAGATGCAAATGTACAAATAATATACACAATCGGATCTTTTTGTCTAATTGAGATGGGTCTTTGTTTTTGTATTTTATAATTTATTGTTGGAGGTCTCTGTTCCATGTTGAGTATATAAATAAAGCAATTTAAATAATAAACATTTAATACAATGTTTTTTTTTACATTAGTAATTCATTTTACATGTAATTTGGTAATAAATTAATTTAAGCAACAAAAAAATCTAAGGAGCCACTTGGGAGCCGAAAGAGCCGGCTCTTTTTAGTGAGCCGAGCCTAAAGAACCGGCTCTCTAAAAGGAGCCGAAATTCCCATCACTAGTCCATATGGCACTGATAAATGCGCGCTCTGTCCATAATAAGACGTTTATTTTAAATGACTTTTTCACTTCTCATGGTTTGGACCTGTTGTTTTTAACTGAGACATGAGCTACAGGTGGTGAATCGGCTAGCGACTCCGCCCCCTTCTTGAGCCTTTTCTGACATGTTAAAATTGCCCAACGATGGTCAGACTCATGCTAATGTGGATGAGTTAGTTACTTTTTTAATTATAACTGTTCAACTGTTCTGGATTCTCTTGCCCCTATGAAATTTAAACGCTTAAAACCAAAAGTTCAGCCCTGGTTAAATGCATCCACACAGGAAATTAGACAGGCTTGTAGAAGAGCGGAACGGAAATGGAGAAAGGACAGATTGCAAGTAAATTTGGATATTTTTAAAGGTTGCCTGGAAGACTATCAGCTAGCTGTTAAGTCTGCTAGAGAGGCATACTTTTCAAGCATAATTGCCAAAAATTACAACAGACCTAAAGTACTGTTCAGTACAATAAATTCTTTACTTAAATCATCACCCGAAGTTGGAAATGTTCCTTCTCCTAGAGTATGTGAAGAGTTTTTAAACTTTTTTGTGGAAAAAACTGAAACAATTAGGTCTGGCATTACTTACTTGGGTATAGATTCTCCACTTCCACCGCCGTGCCCAGGTGTGTTTGAAAAGTTTGAGGCTGTTTCAATCTCCGAATTAACAGATTTGGTGCTGAAAACAAAGCCAACAACCTCCCCACTTGATGTGATGCCCCCACAGATAGTTAGGGAGACATTTGATATATTAGGACCTTTTGTCCTGGATATCATTAATACTTCCCTTGCCACTGGTACTGTTCCAGCATGCTTTAAACATGCTGTAGTTACACCTCTGCTCAAAAGCATAATCTTGATGCTACAGTGGTTAGTAACTATAGGCCGATTTCTAAATTACCATTCTTGGCTAAATTGCTGGAAAAGGTTGTATATTCTCAGCTTTTACCATTTTTGAGTAGAGATGGTATTTTTGAGATTTTTCAATCTGGCTTTAAGGCTATGCACAGCACTGAATCTGCTCTTCTGAAGGTGACAAATGACTTGCTACTTACTGTTGATGAGGGAAATTGTGCCATCCTCATTTTATTGGACCTTAGTTCTGCTTTTGATACTGTTGACCATGACATACTTGTTGGTCGCCTGGAAAAGTGGGTGGGGTTACAGGGAGAGGCCCTGAATTGGTTCATATCTTATTTTAAGAATAGAACCTTTTCAGTGAATATTAGCAGCTATTTCTCTTCTTCTGCTGATGTCTCTTGTGGTGTTCCACAAGGGTCCATACTAGGGCCCCTCCTTTTTTCTCTCTATATGCTGCCATTGGGTCAAATAATTAGGAAGCACAATGTCAGCTTTCACCTGTATGCTGATGACATACAGCTTTATCTTCCCATTAGACCGAATGACAATGGCTCGTTAACATCTCTTAGCAGTTGTCTTGAGGACATGAAGAGGTGGATGGCAGACAATTTTCTTCAGCTGAATGAAAGCAAGTCAGAGGTTATCATTTTTGGGGGTCCTCATCACATCAATAGTGTCTCCAATAACCTTGGTCACTTGTCTACATGTGTCAATACATCTGTGAGAAATCTTGGTGTTATCTTTGACTCTGACCTCTGATTTGATAAACAAATCAACTCTGTGGTAAGGAAGAGCTTCTTCCAGCTCAGAAATATTGCGAAGATTAAGCCTTTTCTCTGCTATTCTGACCTGGAAAAAGTTATTCATGCATTCATTTCTGCAAGAATTGACTACTGTAATTCTCTGTATATTGGGATTAATCAGTCTCTGTTGCAGCGCTTACAGGTAGTCCAGAATGCAGCAGCAAGGTTACTGACTAATACGAAGAATAGAAACCATATTTCACCCATCCTTGCCTCACTACATTGGATGCCTGTTCAGCACAGGATTCAGTTTCAAGTGCTTTTATTTGTTTTTAAAGCGCTTAATGGTCAAGCCCCGGCTTATCTCAGTGGTATGCTTTCTCCCGCAACCGCACAGCGATCTTTGAGATCAGCCACTCAAAACTGGTTGACTGTTCATAGGGCTCGTTTGAAGCTAAAAGGTGATCGTGCATTTGCAGTTTATGCTCCGAGGCTATGGAACACTCTACCTCCTACTATTCGACAAGCACCTTCGGCCACTGTTTTTAAATCACTCCTAAAAACATACCTTTATAAGCTGGCATTTGAACAGTGAGGAGCCGTGGTAATTTTAATTGTCTTGTCTATTTTTATCTGTTTTACTTTCTCTCTTACTCTGTATTTTTATTTGGTTTTTACTTTTTTAACATAATGTTGTCTTATGTATGCTTGTTCGATGTACAGCACTTTGGTCAACGTAAGTTGTTTGAAGAGTGCTTTATAAATAAAATTTACTTACTTACTAAAACACCATCAGATTTTCACACAAGTCCTAAAAGTAGATGAAGAGAACCCAGTTAAACAAATGAGACAAAAATATTATACTTGGTCATTTATTTATTGAGGAAAATGGTCCATTATTACATATTTGTGAATGGCAAAAGTCAGGTGTTTTCAATCAATGGGATGACAATCAGGTGTGAGTGGGCACCCTGTTTTATTTAAAGAACAGGGATCTAGCAAAGTCTGCTCTTCACAACACATGTTTATTGTAATGTATCATGGCACGAACAAAGGAGATTTCTGAGGACCTCAGAAAAAGAGTTGTTGATGCTCATCAGGCAGGAAAAGGTTACAAAACCATCTCTAAAGAGTTTGGACTCCACCAATTCACAGTCAGACAGATTGTGTACAAATGGAGGAAATTCAAGACCATCGTTACCCTCCCAAGGAGTGGTCGACCAACAAAGATCACTCCAAGAGCAAGGCATGTAATAGTCAGCGAGGTCACAAAGGACCCCAGGGTAACTTCTAAGCAACTGAAGGCCTCTCTCACATTGGCTAATGTTAATGTTCATGAGTCCACCATCAGGAGAACACTGAACAACAATGGTGTGCATGGCAGGGTTGCAAGGAGAAAGCCACTGCTCTCCCAAAAGAACATTGCTGCTCATCTGCAGTTTGCTACAGATCGTGTGGACAAGCCAGAAGGCTATTGGAAGAATGTTTTGTGGACGGATGAGACCAAAATAGAACTTTTTGGTTTAAATGAAAAGCGTTATGTTTGGAGAAAGGAAAACACTGCATTCCAGCATAAGAACCTTATCCCATCTGTGAAACATGGTGGTGGTAGTATCATGGTTTGGGCCTGTTTTGCTGCATCTGGGCCAGGACGGCTTGCCATCATTGATGGAACAATGAATTCTGAATTATATCAGAGAATTCTTAAGGAAAATGTCAGGACATCTGTCCATGAACTGAATCTCAAGAGAAGGTGGGTCATGCAACAAGACAACGACCCTAAGCACACAAGTCGTTCTACAAAGAATGGTTAAAGAAGAATAAAGTTAATGTTTTGGAATGGCCCATTCAAAGTCCTGACCTTAATCCAATCGAAATGTTGTGGAAGGACCTGAAGCGAGCAGTTAATGTGAGGAAACCCACCAACATCGCAGAGTTGAAGCTGTTCTGTACGGAGGAATGGGCTAAAATTCCTCCAAGCCGATGTGCAGGACTGATCAACAGTTACCGGAAACGCTTAGTTGCAGTTAATGTGAGGAAACCCACCCACATCCCAGAGTTGAAGCTGTTCTGTACGGAGGAATGGGCTAAAATTCCTCCAAGCCGATGTGCAGGACTGATCAACAGTTACCGGAAACGCTTAGTTGCAGTTAATGCTGCAAAGGGGGGTCACACCAGATACTGATAGCAAAGGTTCACATACTTTTGCCACACACAAATATGTAATATTGAATCATTTTCCTCAATAAATAAATGACCAAGTACAATATTTTAGTCTCATTTGTTTAACTGGGTTCTCTTTATCTACTTTTAGGACTTGTGTGAAAATCTGATGATGTTTTAGGTCATATTTATGCAGAAATATAGAAAATTCTAAAGGGTTCACAAACTTTCAAGCACCACTGTACAGTGAAGCCTGGAATTATTCATCCCCCTGGCAAATTTTGACTTACAGTTACTTTTATTCAACCAGCAATTTGTTTTGACCGGAAATGACACAGGCGTCTCCCAGATGATAATAAGACAATGTACAAGAGGCATCATTGTGGAAAAAAATGTTTCTCAGCTTTTATTTACATTTAAACAAAAAGTGGCATGTCCAAAATTATTCATACCCTTCTCAATAATCAATAAAAAATCCTTTATTGGCTATTACAGCAATCAAACGCTTCCTATAATTGCTGACCAGCTTTTTGTATGTCTCCACTGGTATTTTTGCCCATTCATCTTTAGCAATGAGCTCCAACTCTTTCAGGTTGGAGGGTCTCCTTGCCATCACCCTGATCTTTAGCTCCATCCACAGATTCTCAATTGGATTCAAGTCAGGACTCTGGCTGGGCCACTGCAAAACGTTAAAGTTTTTGTCCGCTAACCATTTCTTCACCACTTTTGCTGTGTGTTTTGGGTCGTTGTCGTGCTGAAATGTCTACTGGTGCCCAAGGCCAAGTTTCTCTGCAGACTGCCTGATGTTGTTGTTGAGAATCTTGATGTATTGCTCTTTTTTCATGGTGCAGTTTACTGTGATTAGGTTCCCTGGTCCATTGGCTGAAAAACACCCCCAGATCATTAGGTTCCCACCACCATGTTTGACAGTGGGGATGGTGTTCTTGGGGTTGAAGGCTTCTCCTTTTTTACACCAAATGAAGGACACATCATTGTTGCCAAACAATTAAATTTTTAGTTTCATCTGACCATAAAACAGAAGACCAGAAGTCTTCTTCTCTGTCCAGATGAGCACTTGCAAAGGCCAAGCGGGCTTTTGTGTGCCTTTTCTGGATAAGTGGCGTCCTCCTTGCTCTGCGTTCGTGGAACTCAGCAGTGTGCAGTGTCCATTGGACTGTCTGCCTTGAGACGTTGCCACCAGCAGAGCCCAGATTCACCAGGATGGCCTTGGTGATGATTCTTGGATTCTTTTTCACCTCTCTCACTATCCTCCTGGCCAGCACAGGTGTCACTTTTGGCTTCCGACCACGTCCTCTGAGATTTTCCACAGTGCAGAACGTCTTGTATTTTTTAAATAATACTTTGCACTGTAGCCACTGGAACTTGAAAACATTTAGATATGGCCTTATAACCTTTTCCTGACTTGTGAGCAGCCACAGTGCACAGCCGCAGGTGCTTAGTGAGCTCCTTTGTCTTAGCCATGACTGTCCACAAAACAACTACAGAGAGCTGCTGTTTTTCACCTGTTGAGTTTATTAAAACAGCTGTTCCCAATGAATCAGGGTAATTAGGATGCTTTAGAACAGCAATACTATTTGGAATGGAACTTTGGATTTTCCCATAGACTGTGACAGTTTGCAAAGGGTATGAATAATTTTGGACATGCCATTTTTTGTTCAAATGTAAATAAAAGCTGAGAAATATTTTGTTTTCCACAATGATGGAAATTTTAAGTCAAAATTTGCCAGGGGTATGAATAATTTTGGGCTTCACTGTACAGTATATCTTCAGTAACTACAAGGGAGTTAAATGGTGAAATCAATAATAAATTGGCTTACATTTTTATTCACCCAGGTTAATGCAAGATGCAATATTAACAGTCTGTATCTGCCACTTTTTTTTACGAGCCTCATTATATTATTGTTATATCATTCATCGCTCCATGTGGCATGTGAATGGGGCCTTTGTCATCTTGGAAAAGAGCACTTCTATAGAAAAATTCCATCATTAAAATCAGGTCGACAGTCAAAGTAACTTTGTATTTATTTGTAGTGACCCTGTCTGACAAGGGGACAGTTGGACCCAGACCACACAGTACACATTTTGAAAGCAAATCAAATTATTCATTTTGTAAGTCATCTGGATATGTACGTTTATTTACCAACAAGTGAAAGCTGCATAAGTTTTGGAAAAAATTGTGTAAGCCTTTATGCACAGTATTCAGATACAACCCCAAATCAAAAGTTGGGACAGTATGGAAAATGCAAATACAAAAAAACTGCAAAGTTCCTTACATTTACTTTGACTTTTATTTGATTGCAGACAGTTTGAACGCAAGATATTTCATGTTTTGTCTGCTCAACTTCATTTCATTTGTTAATCTACCTCCATTCCTGCATTTCAGGCTTGCAACACATTCCAAAAAAAGTTGGGACGGGTGCAATGCAGGGCTAGTAATGACGTGAAAAAACTAAATAATGATGTGATTCCTAACAGAAGATGTCAACAGGTGATTATTATCATGATTTAGTACAAAAGCAGCATCTAGGAAAGGCTTAGTCTTTGATGAGCAAAGATGATCAGAGGATCTCCAGTTTGTCAACAGTTGCATAGGAAAATTATTGAAATGTGTAAAAACAATGTACCTCAAAGAAAGATTGGAAAGGAATTGCATGTTTATCCTTCTGCAGTGCATAAAATCATTAAACCATTCAAGTAATCAGGAAGAATTTCAGTGTGTAAAAGCCAGTAGGGCAAGCTTAAGCTGAACGCCTGTGATGTTTGTTTTTTCAGGCGGCACTGCATCAAGAACCACCACTCAACAATAGCTGATATAACCGCATGGGCAAGGGATTACTTTGGCAAACCTTTGTCAAGCACAACAATACGCAGTTACATGCACAAATGCCACTTAAAACTTTAATGTGCAAAAAAGAAGCCTCATGTTATCCATGTCCAGAAGCAGCATCGACTTCTCTGGGCTCAATGTATTGATTTCTGCTTTTGTGATTATGGTCATGGTTATACTTTATTAATTCCTTATCCCTGCCATTATAATACACTATTAGCCAAGTGTAAAAATGAAACAAAAATAAATATATAGTAAGTTCATCTCATCCCCCAGTGTTCATGCTACATCTCTGCAAAATAATAACACTCAACAATTTCTATTCACCATATTCAGTGAAAACACTGATGCTTTTGACAAAGTTCTGTTTAGTAAGCTGGTGTAGACAGCTTAAATGATCTTTGTGCAAACTGCACCATAAATGATCACAGCGTCTTTTTTAAATAGTTTACTTCAACGCTGAAAACAAAGCAAAATAAGTTTGCATATGAACAGAAATGAAGCTACAAAAGTTTATTTCATTTAGTTTAAACATTTGGAGGCACCGAAAACCACAGACAAAAGCAGAAGAATAAAAGATAATAAATGTATAATACATGAATATGAAAAATGTACTCAGCGGTCACTCAGACGGTGGCTCACTGTAACTCGAGTCACACCTCCAGCCACTGTGGAGACCCTACCTACCTACTGTAACGAACTGTGCTAGTTCCCCATTCCTATTCCTCTACATCGGCTGGTAGTTAATGCCTCCATTCAGCCCACTGATTGGGCAGTGAAAAGACGTGTACATCGCTAAGGCAACAGCATCACGTGTTCAAACGCAAAGCACAGAGATGAATTACAAATGAGCAGTTTTAATTATTTTAATTAATTATAATAAAACCGTTTTTATTGTAATAATTTGTTTCCTATCATTATTATTGTTGTTGTCATTGTGATTGTTACTCTTGTGTTATTATTGAAATGTTATGTAGACCCACTCTTCACGATAAAATATGGGAAACTACTACTCAAATGAAGGTTTATTTAAATTCACATCTTATGGGAGTCAGCTATGTCGCCACCACCACTGATTGTTGGATAGTGAGCCACAGAAGAACATTGGAAAGAAGATCTGCTGCACTTTCCTACAAGAGGGTGAGGGGATCCCAAACCTTTGATGTTTCAGCAGGTGCCCTTAATGACGTTCACACACAGTTGGATCAAGATTATTCTGAAGGGCCCCAACAGATTTCCTGGACACCTTCAGCATCTTGGAACAATTGATGGGAAGATAGGGAGCGAGATGGTTTTTTATATAGAATAAGAAAGTCTTTGGCAGTAATAATAATAGCAAACACTGTTTTCACGAGAAGAATGGTCCCGATGTAATCTCCACTCTCTCTGATGAGTATGATAGTTAGAAGAGTGATGGTTATGTTCGGGATCTGGTTACGTGGGTGGTTTCGCATCCAGTCAGTGTGATGAGTCCGTGGACAGCAGCAGTACATCACAGCTTTTGTGAACATGACTTTGTTAAAAACTGTTACAAAGGTAGTGATGAGTACAAACGAGACATGATTTGAAGATGTGACAGGTAATGGTTTCCTAAAAAAATGTTACAGAAGTTATAATTTGTAAAAAAAAATAATAATAATAAAAAATATATATATAAATAAAAAGTTTTTTTTATATATTTATTATGGCTCTACTATGACTAAACAATCAGCTCTGGTCATCAACAGAAATTGTCATCAATCTTTTTCATGTTTAAATAAGTTTGAACATGGAAGGAGACCAGCTTTACTATTAATCAGATTTACATTTTCAGCATTTAGCAGACGCTTTTATCCAAAGCGACTTACAGTTGAGACTGTATACACTGCAGGAAATTGAAGGTTGAGGGCCTTGCTTAAGTGCCCAACAGCAGCAACCTAGCAGATGTTGGGCTTGAACCAGCAACCTTTTGATTACTAGCTCTGTACCTTAACCATTGAGCCATCACTGCCTCAAATAAAATAAAGTAAAGCCATCACACTCAATAATATAATTCAGTCTTCATTAGATAGCATTTTCTTTTGGTGCTAGCTAGCCCTCCCGGAACCCATACAGACTGCACTGCAGTGACTATTTTTTTTTTTTTTAAATACCTTAATATAAGTATCTATCTATCTATCTATCTATCTATCTATCTATCTATCAATCAATCAATCAATCAATCAATCAATCAATCAATCAATCAATCAATCAATCAATCAATCAATCAATCAACCTACCTACCTACCTACCTACCTACCTACCTACCTACCGACCTACACTGTAAACAATGTGACTAAGGTTTACTTAAAAACAATTATGGCAACAAAGTGACACGTAATATAATTGAGTAGATTTTAATTTCTTAAGCTTTAAGTAAAATCTACTGAATAGGTTAACTAAAATTAGACAAAAAAATTAAGTAGATGTTAGTAAAAGAAACAGGTAAAATGTGTTGAATTCAGCAATAGAATGGCATGTTTGAGTTAATGTAGCTCAAAAATATTTAGTAAATAGAAATCAATTTTACAAGGAAAGTGTATAAACATTTAGTAAGATTCTGAGAAAAATTAATTTAGATGTACTCAAATATTTAGGAGGAATTCATTTAAATATACTAAATATCTAGAAAAACTGATCTATGTTTGATCATTTATATAGTAAAATTTGATTTATATTTACTAATATTCTGAGTTAAATGTAATTAAGTTTATTAAATGTCTGGATAAAGATGTTTTGGATTCATTAAATTAAATAATTATTTAAACTCAATTTAGCAAACTGTTACATAACTTTTAACCAAGTTTTAATTGGTATCACATGACTAAATGTTTTCACTAACTTTATACCCAATAATATCTCTTCTTTGTGGCAAGATTTATTTATTTTATAACAGATTGCCATGCATAAAACAAATCTTTTTCAAGTGACAATCTATTTGTCACCATGTTAATAAAGGAAAGACTACATTTATGCTCTTTTGTGATAAAAAAAAAAGACAGTAAAAAGTGCCAGAACTGCATGAAGAACCTCTGTCCATCAACTACTGGCATTACAGACACACTGGGGCATTTAATAACAACAATGACAAATGCAAAACTTTTTCTATTTTCATATGAACACTTTTATTAATTACATGCACCAACAAACATAACAATGTGTTCTTCTAAAAGACAAGTGCAACTACACTGATCAGTTACAACATTAAAACCACCTCCTTGTTTCTACACTCACTGTCCATTTTATCAGCTACACTTACCATATAGAAGCACTTTGTAGTTCTACAATTACTGACTGTAATCTATCCATTTGTCTACATGCTTTGTTAGCCCCCTTTCGCCCTGTTCTTCAAGGTTAGGACCCCCACAGGACCACTACAGAGCAGGTATTATTTAGGTGGTGGATCACTCTCAGCCCTGCAGTTACATTGACATGGTGGTGGTGTGTTAGTGTGTGTTGTTCTGGTATGAGTGGATCAGACACAGCAGCGCTGCTGGAGTTTTTAAATACCGTGTCCACTCACTGTCCACTCTATTAGACACTCCTACCTAGTTGGTCCACCTTGTAGATGTAAAGTCAGAGACGATCGCTCATCGATTGCTGCTGTTTGAGTTGGTCATCTTCTAGACCTTCATCAGTGGTCACAGGACGCTGCCCACGCTGCGCTGTTGGCTGGATATTTTTGGTTGGTGGACGATTCTCAGTCCAGCAGTGACAGTGAGGTGTTTAAAACATCCATCGGTGCTGCTGTGTCTGATCCACTCATACCAGCACAACACACACTAACACTAACACACCCTTGCAAAATTACCCAAGAAAACCAATGTTGTCAGATCCTGCTGACATTTAATTCTTGATTTTGTAGATTTTTATCCTTTCTTCAGCAATGTTCTGTGTCTCCATCATTGTCCTGAAACAGCAATAATAAAAACATTATGTAGGTTTGGACAATGAAACTGTTTGAACAAGAACATGTATATTTGCCGTACAAACAAACAGTACAGGAATTACACAGAAAAAATAGTAGAAGTAGTGAAAGAGGTTTGGAACAATCTGGACTCTTCTTAGAGCTGGCTGCCCCATCAACCTAAGCAATCAGGGAGAAGGGTCCGATAATACAAGCAAGCAGACAATTTTTTTTAGCCTTTACCAGATCTGGCCTTCACACTTTATTTTAGCACAAGGCCTCAACATAACAATGTGAAAAAGGTAAAAGAGTTTGAAGACTTTCCAAATGTATTGTAGTTATGACTGATTTTGTAATTCAACCTTCCCATTAGGTAGGTTAAGGAAAGGAAAGGTAGGTTAAGGACTTTTTTAGCATGTGCTTCAACTTACATTGTACTCTTTTAAGAGGTGATCTATAGAATCCCCAAGATACACCATCAAACATTGAATGACAACTTCTCTTGACATGTCAATGCTAGTATTGCTTGAAGCCTGAAATTACAAAAAATAATAATTATCCATTGGCTCTGCATATCAACAACATATCAATAATGTAGCAGCATTGAAGCACCAGTAGATGATCAAGAGACTTTTAATTAACTGCATAAATATAATTCACTTTATTTGGAGTCCAAGTTTAGATCTGTAGATGTTCACCTGAGAAATCACTGATCCTGTAACAAGTCTGATATCACTGACTTAATGTCAACATGATGAAATTCAAGTAAATGGAAAATGAGGTATGGTGAATTATGTTCAAACTGTGCATCACCATATCTTAATTTTGTATATGAATAATATGCAATAAGTTGTTGCTTTAATTTCAAATTCAGGTTGAAAATCACCAAAAGATGTTTTCTAACAAATCTACATTTGTAAACTAACTGTGTACAAACATTTACACATATAATGTACATGAAATCTCTATCTCTGCATATTTTGTAGTGTCTGATAAACTGAGATTTCAAATATTCTTCATGCACCTGAAAAGAAAAACATTTGCTTTAAATCAACCAGACAGCTTCATATTTTACACTCATAATACATTTGTAAAACCTAAACAAACTCTCAAATATTACATTTGCTTGTCCACATGTACAGAAAATCTGAGGACTACACAAAACAACATATTTTTAAACCGTCATTCAGGAAAATATTTCAACAATTTTGGAAAGCTCAGCAGACACATTACAGTCAGGGATATTAGTCAGCAACCCAAGCACCTATGCTGGCAACAAGCATATCAGCAAAATGTCAGTTGTTTTCCCTCCAAGACAAAAACAGCGTTTCCAAATCTTCATTTAAGGAGCTAAAACTATAACGCATTAGTGTGGATGTAACCTAACACTTCTCTGTCAGTTCACTGTCCGCACTTGTGCTCTAATTTACAGACTTTAAAGCAGCGTTTAAAAATACACACCCGTGTAATGCAGAGGTCTTCAATTCTAAAACTTGAATCCATATTCCAGTCCTGCAATTTGCACTTTTTTCAGTTTTCTGTTGGAGTATTCTTTCAAATATTAGTTGTAGCCCATGCTGACACGAACTAAGTGTGCTTAGTTTGCATACTCAAAATGGCTGCCTAAGCAAGCTGTCACTGGTACTTTGCTATAAATACTATGTATTCAGACACACTACCCTCTCTTACATACTGCTTTCATGTAATGTTTAGTATGGAAGTGTAAGTAAGTAAGTAGGTAAATTTTATTTATAAAGCACTCTTAAAACAACTTACGTTGACCAAAGTGCTGTACATCGAATAAGCATACATAACACAACATTATGTTAAAAAAGTAAGAACCAAATAAAAATACAGAGTAAGAGACAAAATAAAACAGATACAAATAGACTAAACAATTAAAATTAACACGGCTCCTCACTGTTCAAATGCCAGCTTATAAAGGTATGTTTTTAGGAGTGATTTAAAAACAGCGGCCGAAGGTGCTTGTCGAATAGTAGGAGGTAGAGTGTTCCACAGCCTCGGAGCATAAACTGCAAATGCACGATCACCTTTTAGCTTCAAACGAGCCCTAGGAACAGTCAACAAGTTCTGAGTGGCTGATCTCAAAGATCGCTGTGCGGTTGCGGGAGAAAGCATACCACTGAGATAAGCCGGGGCTTGACCATTAAGCGCTTTAAAAACAAATAAAAGCTCTTGAAACTGAATCCTGTGCTGAACAGGCAGCCAATGTAGTGAGGCAAGGACTGGTGTAATATGGTTTCTTTTCTTGGTATTAGTCAGTAACCTTGCTGCTGCATTCTGGACTACCTGTAAGCGCTGCAACAGAGACTGATTAATCCCAATATACAGAGAATTACAGTAGTCAATTCTTGCAGAAATGAATGCATGAATAACTTTTTCCAGGTCAGAATAGCAGAGAAAAGGCTTAATCTTCGCAATATTTCTGAGCTGGAAGAAGCTCTTCCTTACCACAGAGTTGATTTGTTTATCAAATCGGAGGTCAGAGTCAAAGATAACACCAAGATTTCTCACAGATGTATTGACACATGTAGACAAGTGACCAAGGTTATTGGAGACACTATTGATGTGATGAGGACCCCCAAAAATGATAACCTCTGACTTGCTTTCATTCAGCTGAAGAAAATTGTCAGCCATCCACCTCTTCATGTCCTCAAGACAACTGCTAAGAGATGTTAACGAGCCATTGTCATTCGGTCTAATGGGAAGATAAAGCTGTATGTCATCAGCATACAGGTGAAAGCTGACATTGTGCTTCCTAATTATTTGACCCAATGGCAGCATATAGAGAGAAAAAAGGACGGGCCCTAGTATGGACCCTTGTGGAACACCACAAGAGACATCAGCAGAAGAAGAGAAATAGCTGCTAATATTCACTGAAAAGGTTCTATTCTTAAAATAAGATATGAACCAATTCAGGGCCTCTCCCTGTAACCCCACCCACTTTTCCAGGCGACCAACAAGTATGTCATGGTCAACAGTATCAAAAGCAGAACTAAGGTCCAATAAAATGAGGATGGCACAATTTCCCTCATCAACAGTAAGTAGCAAGTCATTTGTCACCTTCAGAAGAGCAGATTCAGTGCTGTGCATAGACTTAAAGCCAGATTGAAAAATCTCAAAAATACCATCTCTACTCAAAAATGGTAAAAGCTGAGAATATACAACCTTTTCCAGCAATTTAGCCAAGAATGGTAATTTAGAAATCGGCCTATAGTTACTAACCACTGTAGCATCAAGATTATGCTTTTGAGCAGAGGTGTAACTACAGCATGTTTAAAGCATGCTGGAACAGTACCAGTGGCAAGGGAAGTATTAATGATATCCAGGACAAAAGGTCCTAATATATCAAATGTCTCCCTAACTATCTGTGGGGGCATCACATCAAGTGGGGAGGTTGTTGGCTTTGTTTTCAGCACCAAATCTGTTAATTCGGAGATTGAAACAGCCTCAAACTTTTCAAACACACCTGGGCACGGCGGTGGAAGTGGAGAATCTATACCCAAGTAAGTAATGCCAGACCTAATTGTTTCAGTTTTTTCCACAAAAAAGTTTAAAAACTCTTCACATACTCTAGGAGAAGGAACATTTCCAACTTCGGGTGATGATTTAAGTAAAGAATTTATTGTACTGAACAGTACTTTAGGTCTGTTGTAATTTTTGGCAATTATGCTTGAAAAGTATGCCTCTCTAGCAGACTTAACAGCTAGCTGATAGTCTTCCAGGCAACCTTTAAAAATATCCAAACTTACTTGCAATCTGTCCTTTCTCCATTTCCGTTCCGCTCTTCTACAAGCCTGTCTAATTTCCTGTGTGGATGCATTTAACCAGGGCTGAACTTTTGGTTTTAAGCGTTTAAATTTCATAGGGGCAAGAGAATCCAGAACAGTTGAACAGTTATAATTAAAAAAGTAACTAACTCATCCACATTAGCATGAGTCTGACCATCGTTGGGCAATTTTAACATGTCAGAAAAGGCTCAAGAAGGGGGCGGAGTCGCTAGCCGATTCACCACCTGTAGCTCATGTCTCAGTTAAAAACAACAGGTCCAAACCATGAGAAGTGAAAAAGTCATTTAAAATAAACGTCTTATTATGGACAGAGCGCGCATTTATCAGTGCCATATGGACTAGTGATGGGAATTTCGGCTCCTTTTAGAGAGCCGGTTCTTTAGGCTCGGCTCACTAAAAAGAGCCGGCTCTTTCGGCTCCCAAGTGGCTCCTTAGATTTTTTTGTTGCTTAAATTAATTTATTACCAAATTACATGTAAAATGAATTACTAATGTAAAAAAAAACATTGTATTAAATGTTTATTATTTAAATTGCTTTATTTATATACTCAACATGGAACAGAGACCTCCAACAATAAATTATAAAATACAAAAACAAAGACCCATCTCAATTAGACAAAAAGATCCGATTGTGTATATTATTTGTACATTTGCATCTAGAGTGGGACGGCATGGTGGCTAAGTGGGTAGCACTGTCGCCTGACGGCAAGAAGGTCCTGGGTTCGATCCCCAGGTGAAGAGCCTGGGTCCTTTCTGTGTGGAGTTTGCATGTCTTTCCCATGTCCGTGTGGGTTTCCTCCGGGTGCTCCGGTTTCCTCCCACAGTCCAAAGACATGCAAGTGAGGTGAATGTTCCTGTCATGAATGTAACCAAAGTGTAAAACGTGACGTTAAAATCCTAATAAACAAACAAAAAAATAAACAAGCATCTAGAGTGAAACAACACAACATCAACGAAGCATCACTCACACTCAACAAAATATAAATGAAAATGTGCAAAACAAAAAGAAGATAGTTTAGTTAAGATTAGCATTCAGAAAAACCAAGGAGCTCATCTTTGATGGGTTGATCCTGTTTCTCTTTTCTGTTATGATCTGCCCTGTTAAAATAGATTCTCTCTGAGGGGACAGATACACAGTCTATGTGCCATCACATGTATAAGATGTGGGTAGACTGAACACTTGGTCTCCTACCAGTGGGCCTGCACTTCTCTGTAAAAGGGGCTCCTCGAGTCCAAACTTTACTATGTTTCCTCTCACTCATTTTCCTCACCTTTCCAGCGTGTAATGTCTGGCTGTGTAAGTTAATGTGTATATTTTTTTTTATTAATGTGTATTGGAACTGTGAGAGACTGAGCACCTAAGCATTTCACTCACCTTTCACACCTGTGTTAATGTGACGTGACAATAATGTGATTTGATTTGATTTGTGTAAAGCGCTGAGTTCTCTCTCTCTCTCTCTCTCTCTCTCTCTCTCTCTCTCTCTCTCTCTCTCTCTCTCAATTCAATTCAATTCAATTCAAAAGTGCTTTATTAGCATGACAAATATTCACATTTGTATTGCCAAAGCGCATTTACAAACTAGATAATAAATGAAAAAAATATATATAATAATGTTCAATAACCTTAGTAATTAGCCTTAAAAAATTAACATAAACAAATTAGAACAAGTATATAAAGTGTGTATATGTATGTGTGGAAAAAGTATTTGTAAGTGTGTGTGCGTGTGTGCGTGCATTTGATGGTGTGTGTGTATAGTGTGTGTATGATGGTGTGTGTGTGCGAGTATGTGTGAGTGTGTATGGGATACAGTATAAGGTCACTCACTGTCCCTCACCTGGTGGCAGGTGTGTAAGTAGAGAGCTGCGAGTGTGCAGCTCGCTCTGTGCTCCCCCAGTAGGTAGGGCAGCTTGTCAGGGTTTGAGAGAGAATTAAAATTGGGGATAATTTTGTTGATTTTGGTAAAAAATTGTTTTCGAATGTGTGTGTATTTTGTACATTCAGTGAGGAAGTGCAGCTCTGTCTCTATTTGGTTTGAAGAGCAGTGTTGACACACTCTCTCCTCTCTGGGCATCCAGGACTGTCTGTGTCGTCCCGTCTCGATGGCCAGGCTGTGTTCGCTGAGTCTGTACCTTGTCAGGCTGTTTCTGAGTTTTGGATCAGTTATAGTGCTGAGATAATCTGCCACACTATACTGTCTATTTAGAGCCAAATAACATTGTAGTTTACTTTGGAGTTTAGTTTGTATTTCCCAATAGGCCAAATAGTTTATCTTTAATTCATGTGTAATTTGATCAGTTCTGATTAGGTTCTGGTCTTGAGTCTTAATAGTGTTAGTCTGTGTTAGTGGTGTGTTAGTATGTGTTAATGGTGTGTTAATGCAGTGACTCAGGACCAGTTGGATGAGGGGACTGGTATCTTTGCTCAGCTCTTGGTATTGCAGAGCTTTGTAATGATACGAGTGTGGGTCGCTCTCTTTTAGATGATTCCAGAATTGTATTGCCCTTTTTTGTATATTAATAATAAGTGGGTATCGGCCTAATTCTGCCCTGCACACATTGTTGGTGGTGTGTCTGTGCACCTTTAATATTGTTTTACAAAATTCTGTGTGCAGGGTCTCAATTGGATGTTGTTCCCATTTGTTAAATTGTTGGTGTGTAAGCGGGCCCCACACTTCACTGCCATACAGGGCAATTGGTTTAATTATTTGATTGGGATTTCTACAGAAGTTTGTTTTTTTATGGCATAGAAGGCTCTGTGTGCTTTTTCTCTCAGTTCATTCACTGCCAGGTTGTAGTTTCCTGATGAACTAATGTTTAGTCCAAGGTAGGTATAGTTTTTAGAGTGTTCAATTTCATGGTGTCCTAATTTAAATGTGTGTTTGGTTCCCTGAGATCTGGATCTTTTCTGGAAGGTCATAATTTTGGTCTTTTTGAGGTTGACTGTCAGGGCCCAGGTCTGACAGTACTGCTGCAGCAGGTCCAGTTTGTGCTGGAGACCCTGAGCGCTGGGGGACAGCAGGACCAGATCATCTGCATACAGCAGGAGTTTAATCTCTGAGTCGTGTAGAGTGAGACCGGGCGTGGCTGAGTGCTCTAACATGGAGGCCAATTCATTAATATAGATGTTAAATAGAGTTGGGCTCAGACAGCAGCCCTGTCTCACTCCACGCTCCTGAGAGATAAAATTTGTTTGTTTATTGCCAATTCTTATTCCGCACTGGTTTTCTGTGTACATAGATTTGATAAGATCATATGTTTTACCCCCTACACCACTTTCTAATAGTTTGTAAAACAATCCTTGATGCCAAATTGAGTCAAAAGCCTTTTTAAAGTCAATAAAGCAGGCAAATATTTTTACATGGTTTTGAACTACATATTTTTCAATGAGGGTGTGTAGGGTGTAAATATGATCAGTTGTGCGGTAATTTGGTAAAAATCCAATTTGACTTTTACTCAGGACATTGTGCTCAATAAGGAAGCTTGAAAACCTTGAGTTAATTATACTACAGAATAACTTCCCCAGATTACTGTTCACACAGATGCCCCGGTAATTATTAGGGTCGAATTTATCTCCACTTTTGTAAATTGGTGTTATGAGACCTTGATTCCAGATTTCAGGGAAGGAACCTACACTCAGAACCAGGTTAAAGACTTTTAAAATGGCTAATCGAAATTTGGAACTGCTGTGTTTAATCATTTCATTCAGGATTCCATCAGGTCCTGATGATTTCTTTGGTTTTAATTTATTTATTTTATTAAGGAGTTCCTGCTCAGTAATGGAGGAGTCTAAAGGGTTTTGATTATCTTTAATAGCCAATTCAAGTTCTATAAGTCTTCTATTGATGTCATTTTGTTCTGAATTTGTGTTGAATGTTATGTTTTTAAATAGTGATTGGAAGTGGGCTGTCCATATATCCCCATCCTGAATAGCTAATTCTTCATGTTCTTTTTGTGTTTTTGATTTGATAATGTTCTGAGTTCTGTTCGTAAATGTTGACAGTCTTTATCAAACCAGCTGTCATCTTTTGTTAATTTGGGTTTTAGTGTAGATCTAAGTTTTAGTTTTGCCTTCTCTGCTGTTCTTCTAAAGATTAGGTTAATTTTTTGGACTGCCTGATTTACTCCTTCTTTACTGTGAGTGTATGCAGTGTCCAGAAAGCTATCTAAGAGTGTTTGAGTTTGGTGGCTGATGATTGCTTTCTGGAACTCTTCTGCGCTGTTCTCGGCCCATCTGTAGGATCTGGGGATGTTGTACAGCTTACTGGGCCGTGTGTGTGTGGTGGGGTTAGTTTCTGTCTTTTTAATGAACACAGTAATTTGGCTGTGATCAGACAGAGGGGTTAGAGGTTTAACAGTGAATGCACTGAGAGAGAAAGGGTCTAAATCTGTTACCATATAATCTACTGTACTGTTCCCAAGAGATGAGCAATACGTGTATCTTCCTAAAGAGTCCCCTCGTATCCTACCATTGACAATGTACAGACCCAGACTTCGACAGAGCTGCAGGAGGTATTTTCCGTTTTTGTTTATCCCAATGTCATAGTTATTCCTGTAAATGGAAGAGGAATGATTATTAAGGAACATATTATTCTTAATAAAGTGATCTCCGTGTGTTTTTAAAGTGTCTGATTGTGTTCCTGTTCTTGCATTCAGGATTCCACAGATGAGCACATTTCCCTGGGCCTGGAAATGGCTCGTCTCTCTCTCTAGTTCTGTAAATATATCATTTGAGTAGTATGGAGACTCTGAAGGAGGGATGTAAATGGCACAAAGGAATAAGTCCCTCTGTGATGATAATATAGATTTGTTTAATTTAAGCCAGATGTGGTATTTTGCTTGTTTTATTGTGTCTATGAAATTATGTAGGTTTGATTTATACCAGATGATGAGCCCCCCAGAGTCTCTGCCCTGGTGCACTGTGCTCAGTTTTTGGGAGGGTATTAGAATTTCCCTGTAGTTTTGAGGACAGTAAGTGACCGTATCAGCTCTCTCTCTCTCTCTCTCTCTCCCTCCTGTTCATGTGCACGCTGTCTGTGTGTGTGTGTAACCCCGCCCCTCCTGCTCAGTGTAAACACACAAACGCCACCACGCATCTTGACCAATCACGTGCGGCTTTGACAGAAAAAAAAACCGGAAAAAAACGAATCGGCTCCCAATCAGGAGCCGGATCCCGTCGTTCACTTTAAAGAGCCGGCTCTTAGAGCCGGATCGTTCGCAACCGACCCATCACTAATATGGACTGACACAGAATGAGACTGGGGTAACGGTGTGTATTTCAGTGCTCTGAGACTGACAGTGTGCGATTTCAGACGCAGCCTTCATGTCAGCATGGGCTACAACTACTAGATAAAAGCATACTTTGACAGAAAAATAAAAAAATCACCTAACTGTCCTCTTGTGGTCTCACTGTATCAAGAACAGGAATATAAAACCATTCAGAAAGGCTCAGATAGCACACAACTCTTAGCTAACTTAACTGGCAAATTTACAATTTGTATTTAAATGTAATGAGACTAAAAACGATTTATTCTGCTGAAATAAACTTCAATTAAACATCATATAACATTAATAAAACACAGTGATTAAGTGCATTTCATTTGTGAACAAGAAACTGAATAATTCGTAATTACTCACCCCTGACAGCAAATGTTTAGCCCCACTGTTGTGCAGTTTGCTAAGTGCGGCAGGGGTTGAAGAAATTTGTGGGAAAAAAACCTGAAAAAATGCAAACAATATACGATAACTTGTTTGATATCAACTTAAAGCACATCAATGTTTATGTTTGCTACAGTAAAAGAAACCATTTGATCCCTAAAAATGTTAAAAATCTCACCTTTGAAAATAGGACTGCTGCTCCTACATGTGGTGTGCTCTCCGTGCGCGCGCAAAATAGTGTTGAGTTCCAGCATAAAGTGATTAAAATCCACATATCATTCTGAGTACAATTTATCCATTTTCTACATCTTTCTGCGTCCAGATAAAAAATAATTATATACTACTCAATGGTTCACAGCTGATTTTATTTAACCAAAACTGTGTAAAATTTAACTGATAAACCATTTAAAATTGTTTAACTCAACTCAATTTAATTTCAAACTGTCTAAGGTTGTTTTTATTATGTTTATATTACTTATAATTATGTACTTAATATTAATTAATCCCAGTCCCACTTTTTACTTTTCTATCTATCTATCTATCTATCTATCTATCTATCTATCTATCTATCTATCTATCTATCTATCTATCTATCTATCTAAAAAAACAAGTTTGGTGACAATAGCTGCACTTGGCTTCATGTAACAATGTATTGATTTCTGTTTTTGTGATTATGGTCATGGTTATACTTCATTAATTTCTTATCCCTGCCATTATAAAACACTATTAGCCATTACTGTAAAAATGAAACAAAAATAAATATATAGTAAGTTCATCTCATCCCCCAGTGTTCATGCTACATCTCTGCAAAATAATAACACTCAACAATTTCTATTCACCATATTCAGTGAAAACACTGATGCTTTTGACAAAGTTCTGTTTAGTAAGCTGGTGTAGACAGCTTAAATGATCTTTGTGCAAACTGCACCATAAATGATCACAGCGTCTTTTTTAAATAGTTTACTTCAACGCTGAAAACAAAGCAAAATAAGTTTGCATATGAACAGAAATGAAGCTACAAATCAAAAGTTTCTTTCATTTAGTTTAAACATTTGGAGGCACCGAAAAGCACAGACAAAAGCAGAAGAATAAAAGATAATAAATGTATAATACATGAATATGAAAAATGTACTCAGCGGTCACTCAGACGGTGGCTCACTGTAACTCGAGTCACACCTCCAGCCACTGTGGAGACCCTACCTACCTACTGTAACGAACTGTGCTAGTTCCCAATTCCTATTCCTCTAAATCTCTTCTCTAAACCCCGTTTCTAGCACAGGTGTCTGCGGGACTGGAAGTGGGTGGAGAGCCGGGATTCGAACCCTCCACCACGACTACCGTCATTATTACAGGAGCAACGCTCTCACCACTGAGCTACCGGAGAGTACTGATTAGAATGCAGCGAAAACGCTTTTGTTCTTTTAGTGGAATATAAACCCCGCCCCCTGGGCTCTAATTGGCTGGTAGTTAATGTCTCCAGCCAGCCCACTGATTGGGCAGTGAAAAGACGTGTACATCGCTAAGGCAACAGCATCACGTGTTCAAACGCAAAGCACAGAGATGAATTACAAATGAGCAGTTTTAATTATTTTAATTAATTATAATAAAACCGTTTTTATTGTAATAATTTGTTTCCTATCATTATTATTGTTGTTGTCATTGTGATTGTTACTCTTGTGTTATTATTGAAATGTTATGTAGACCCACTCTTCACGATAAAATATGGGAAACTACTACTCAAATGAAGGTTTATTTAAATTCACATCTTATGGGAGTCAGCTATGTCGCCACCACCACTGATTGTTGGATAGTGAGCCACAGAAGAACATTGGAAAGAAGATCTGCTGCACTTTCCTACAAGAGGGTGAGGGGATCCCAAACCTTTGATGTTTCAGCAGGTGCCCTTAATGACGTTCACACACAGTTGGATCAAGATTATTCTGAAGGGCCCCAACAGATTACCTGGACACCTTCAGCATCTTGGAACAATTGATGGGAAGATAGGGAGCGAGATGGTTTTTTATATAGAATAAGAAAGTCTTTGGCAGTAATAATAATAGCAAACACTGTTTTCACGAGAAGAATGGTCCCGATGTAATCTCCACTCTCTCTGATGAGTATGATAGTTAGAAGAGTGATGGTTATGTTCGGGATCTGGTTACGTGGGTGGTTTCGCATCCAGTCAGTGTGATGAGTCCGTGGACAGCAGCAGTACATCACAGCTTTTGTGAACATGACTTTGTTAAAAACTGTTACAAAGGTAGTGATGAGTACAAACGAGACATGATTTGAAGATGTGACAGGTAATGGTTTCCTAAAAAAATGTTACAGAAGTTATAATTTGTAAAAAAAAATAATAATAATAAAAAATATATATATAAATAAAAAGTTTTTTTTATATATTTATTATGGCTCTACTATGACTAAACAATCAGCTCTGGTCATCAACAGAAATTGTCATCAATCTTTTTCATGTTTAAATAAGTTTGAACATGGAAGGAGACCAGCTTTACTATTAATCAGATTTATATATTTTTTTATATTTATCCAAAGCGACTTACAGTTGAGACTGTATACACTGCAGGAAATTGAAGGTTGAGGGCCTTGCTTAAGTGCCCAACAGCAGCAACCTAGCAGATGTTGGGCTTGAACCAGCAACCTTTTGATTACTAGCTCTGTACCTTAACCATTGAGCCATCACTGCCTCAAATAAAATAAAGTAAAGCCATCACAATCAATAATATAATTCAGTCTTCATTAGATAGCGTTTTCTTTTGGTGCAACAGATTCAGAAAAAAGATTGGCATTGACACTGGAGCTGATGTACAATGAATAAAATTACGACGAAATCACATAAGTGCTAGCTAGCCCTCCCGGAACCCATACAGACTGCACTGCAGTGACTATTTTTTTTTTTTTTTAAATACCTTAATATAAGTATCTATCTATCTATCTATCTATCTATCTATCTATCTATCTATCTATCTATCTATCTATCTATCTATCTATCTATCTATCTATCAATCAATCAATCAATCAATCAATCAATCAATCAACCTACCTACCTACCTACCTACCAACCTACCTACCTACCTACCTACCTACCTACCTACCTACCTACCTACCTACCTACCTACCGACCTACACTGTAAACAATGTGACTAAGGTTTACTTAAAAACAATTATGGCAACAAAGTGACACGTAATATAATTGAGTAGATTTTAATTTCTTAAGCTTTAAGTAAAATCTACTGAATAGGTTAACTAAAATTAGACAAAAAAATTAAGTAGATGTTAGTAAAAGAAACAGGTAAAATGTGTTGAATTCAGCAATAGAATGGCATGTTTGAGTTAATGTAGCTCAAAAATATTTAGTAAATAGAAATCAATTTTACAAGGAAAGTGTATAAACATTTAGTAAGATTCTGAGAAAAATTAATTTAGATGTACTCAAATATTTAGGAGGAATTAATTTAAATATACTAAATATCTAGAAAAACTGATCTATGTTTGATCATTTATATAGTAAAATTTGATTTATATTTACTAATATTCTGAGTTAAATGTAATTAAGTTTATTAAATGTCTGGATAAAGATGTTTTGGATTCATTAAATTAAATAATTATTTAAACTCAATTTAGCAAACTGTTACATAACTTTTAACCAAGTTTTAATTGGTATCACATGACTAAATGTTTTCACTAACTTTATACCCAATAATATCTCTTCTTTGTGGCAAGATTTATTTATTTTATAACAGATTGCCATGCATAAAACAAATCTTTTTCAAGTGACAATCTATTTGTCATCCATGTTAATAAAGGAAAGACTACATTTATGCTCTTTTGTGATGAAAAAAAAATACAGTAAAAAGTGCCAGAACTGCATGAAGAACCTCTGTCCATCAACTACTGGCATTACAGACACACTGGGGCATTTAATAACAACAATGACAAATGCAAAACTTTTTCTATTTTCATATGAACACTTTTATTAATTACATGCACCAACAAACATAACAATGTGTTCTTCTAAAAGACAAGTGCAACTACACTGATCAGTTACAACATTAAAACCACCTCCTTGTTTCTACACTCACTGTCCATTTTATCAGCTACACTTACCATATAGAAGCACTTTGTAGTTCTACAATTACTGACTGTAATCTATCCATTTGTCTACATGCTTTGTTAGCCCCCTTTCGCCCTGTTCTTCAAGGTTAGGACCCCCACAGGACCACCACAGAGCAGGTATTATTTAGGTGGTGGATCACTCTCAGCCCTGCAGTTACAATTACATGGTGGTGGTGTGTTAGTGTGTGTTGTGCTGGTATGAGTGGATCAGACACAGCAGCGCTGCTGGAGTTTTTAAATACCGTGTCCACTCACTGTCCACTCTATTAGACACTCCTACCTAGTTGGTCCACCTTGTAGATGTAAAGTCAGAGACGATCGCTCATCTATTGCTGCTGTTTGAGTTGGTCATCTTCTAGACCTTCATCAGTGGTCACAGGACGCTGCCCACGCTGCGCTGTTGGCTGGATATTTTTGGTTGGTGGACGATTCTCAGTCCAGCAGTGACAGTGAGGTGTTTAAAACATCCATCGGTGCTGCTGTGTCTGATCCACTCATACCAGCACAACACACACTAACACTAACACACCCTTGCAAAATTACCCAGAGCAGGAAGAAAACCAATGTTGTCAGATCCTGCTGACATTTAATTCTTGATTTTGTAGATTTTTATCCTTTCTTCAGCAATGTTCTGTGTCTCCATCATTGTCCTGAAACAGCAATAATAAAAACATTATGTAGGTTTGGACAATGAAACTGTTTGAACAAGAACATGTATATTTGCCGTACAAGCAAACAGTACAGGAATTACACAGAAAAAATAGTAGAAGTAGTGAAAGAGGTTTGGAACAATCTGGACTCTTCTTAGAGCTGGCTGCCCCATCAACCTAAGCAATCAGGGAGAAGGGTCTGATAATACAAGCAAGCAGACAATTTTTTTTAGCCTTTACCAGATCTGGCCTTCACACTTTATTTTAGCACAAGGCCTCAACATAACAATGTGAAAAAGGTAAAAGAGTTTGAAGACTTTCCAAATGTATTGTAGTTATGACTGATTTTGTAATTCAACCTTCCCATTAGGTAGGTTAAGGAAAGGAAAGGTAGGTTAAGGACTTTTTTAGCATGTGCTTCAACTTACATTGTACTCTTTTAAGAGGTGATCTATAGAATCCCCAAGATACACCATCAAACATTGAATGACAACTTCTCTTGACATGTCAATGCTAGTATTGCTTGAAGCCTGAAATTACAAAAAATAATAATTATCCATTGGCTCTGCATATCAACAACATATCAATAATGTAGCAGCATTGAAGCACCAGTAGATGATCAAGAGACTTTTAATTAACTGCATAAATATAATTCACTTTATTTGGAGTCCAAGTTTAGATCTGTAGATGTTCACCTGAGAAATCACTGATCCTGTAACAAGTCTGATATCACTGACTTAATGTCAACATGATGAAATTCAAGTAAATGGAAAATGAGGTATGGTGAATTATGTTCAAACTGTGCATCACCATATCTTAATTTTGTATATGAATAATATGCAATCAGTTGTTGCTTTAATTTCAAATTCAGGTTGAAAATCACCAAAAGATGTTTTCTAACAAATCTAAATTTGTAAACTAACTGTGTACAAACATTTACACATATAATGTACATGAAATCTCTATCTCTGCATATTTTGTAGTGTCTGATAAACTGAGATTTCAAATATTCTTCATGCACCTGAAAAGAAAAACATTTGCTTTAAATCAACCAGACAGCTTCATATTTTACACTCATAATACATTTGTAAAACCTAAACAAACTCTCAAATATTACATTTGCTTGTCCACATGTACAGAAAATCTGAGGACTACACAAAACAACATATTTTTAAACCGTCATTCAGGAAAATATTTCAACAATTTTGGAAAGCTCAGCAGACACATTACAGTCAGGGATATTAGTCAGCAACCCAAGCACCTATGCTGGCAACAAGCATATCAGCAAAATGTCAGTTGTTTTCCCTCCAAGACAAAAACAGCGTTTCCAAATCTTCATTTAAGGAGCTAAAACTATAACGCATTAGTGTGGATGTAACCTAACACTTCTCTGTCAGTTCATTGTCCGCACTTGTGCTCTAATTTACAGACTTTAAAGCAGCGTTTAAAAATACACACCCGTGTAATGCAGAGGTCTTCAATTCTAAAACTTGAATCCATATTCCAGTCCTGCAATTTGCACTTTTTTCAGTTTTCTGTTGGAGTATTCTTTTAAATATTAGTTGTAGCCCATGCTGACACGAACTAAGTGTGCTTAGTTTGCATACTCAAAATGGCTGCCTAAGCAAGCTGTCACTGGTACTTTGCGATAAATACTATGTATTCAGACACACTACCCTCTCTTACATACTGCTTTCATGTAATGTTTAGTATGGAAGTGTAAGTAAGTAAGTAAGTAGGTAAATTTTATTTATAAAGCACTCTTAAAACAACTTACGTTGACCAAAGTGCTGTACATCGAATAAGCATACATAACACAACATTATGTTAAAAAAGTAAGAACCAAATAAAAATACAGAGTAAGAGACAAAATAAAACAGATACAAATAGACTAAACAATTAAAATTAACACGGCTCCTCACTGTTCAAATGCCAGCTTATAAAGGTATGTTTTTAGGAGTGATTTAAAAACAGCGGCCGAAGGTGCTTGTCGAAAAGTAGGAGGTAGAGTGTTCCATAGCCTCGGAGCATAAACTGCAAATGCACGATCACCTTTTAGCTTCAAACGAGCCCTAAGAACAGTCAACAAGTTCTGAGTGGCTGATCTCAAAGATCGCTGTGCGGTTGCGGGAGAAAGCATACCACTGAGATAAGCCGGGGCTTGACCATTAAGCGCTTTAAAAACAAATAAAAGCACTTGAAACTGAATCCTGTGCTGAACAGGCAGCCAATGTAGTGAGGCAAGGACTGGTGTAATATGGTTTCTTTTCTTGGTATTAGTCAGTAACCTTGCTGCTGCATTCTGGACTACCTGTAAGCGCTGCAACAGAGACTGATTAATCCCAATATACAGAGAATTACAGTAGTCAATTCTTGCAGAAAGTTCTGAGTGGCTGATCTCAAAGATCGCTGTGTGGTTGCGGGAGAAAGCATACCACTGTGATAAGCCGGGGCTTGACCATTAAGCGCTTTAAAAACAAATAAAAGCACTTGAAACTGAATCCTGTGCTGAACAGGCAGCCAATGTAGTGAGGCAAGGACTGGTGTAATATGGTTTCTTTTCTTGGTATTAGTCAGTAACCTTGCTGCTGCATTCTGGACTACCTGTAAGCGCCGCAACAGAGACTGATTAATCCCAATATACAGAGAATTACAGTAGTCAATTCTTGCAGAAATGAATGCATGAATAACTTTTTCCAGGTCAGAATAGCAGAGAAAAGGCTTAATCTTCGCAATATTTCTGAGCTGGAAGAAGCTCTTCCTTACCACAGAGTTGATTTGTTTATCAAATCGGAGGTCAGAGTCAAAGATAACACCAAGATTTCTCACAGATGTATTGACACATGTAGACAAGTGACCAAGGTTATTGGAGACACTATTGATGTGATGAGGACCCCCAAAAATGATAACCTCTGACTTGCTTTCATTCAGCTGAAGAAAATTGTCAGCCATCCACCTCTTCATGTCCTCAAGACAACTGCTAAAAGACGTTAACGAGCCATTTTCATTCGGTCATTTTAGGTCATATTTATGCAGAAATATAGAAAATTCTAAAGGGTTCACAAACTTTCAAGCCCCACTGTATGTAGATAAAGGGAACAGGGATCAGCTTAAATAAGACAATAAAAAAAATAACAGAAAGAGTTCCACTAAGTTTCAGTGTTATTAAGGGCACTTAATGATTAAATCAGCTCTGCGTGTTGAGTTCGACTACGTGATGCTGTTGCCTTAGCGATGTACACATCTTTTCACTGTCCAATCAGTGGGCTGGATGTAGACATTAACTTACAGCCAATTAGTAAGTTGGTTTTTTTCCACAAATTTCTTCAACCCCTGCCGCACTTAGCAAACTGCACAACAGTGGGGCTAAACATTTGCTGTCAGGGGTGAGTAATTACGAATTATTCAGTTTCTTGTTCACAAATGAAATGCACTTAATCACTGTGTTTTATTAATGTTATATGATGTTTAATTGAAGTTTATTTCAGCAGAATAAATCGTTTTTAGTCTCATTACATTTAAATACAAATTGTAAATTTGCCAGTTAAGTTAGCTAAGAGTTGTGTGCTATCTGAGCCTTTCTGAATGGTTTTATATTCCTGTTCTTGATACAGTGAGACCACAAGAGGACAGTTAGGTGATTTTTTTATTTTTCTGTCAAAGTATGCTTTTATCTAGTAGTTGTAGCCCATGCTGACATGAAGGCTGCGTCTGAAATCGCACACTGTCAGTCTCAGAGCACTGAAATACACACCGTTACCCCAGTCTCATTCTGTGTCAGTCCATATTAGTGATGGGTCGGTTGCGAACGATCCGGCTCTAAGAGCCGGCTCTTTAAAGTGAACGACGGGATTCGGCTCCTGATTGGGAGCCGATTCGTTTTTTTCCGGTTTTTTTTTCTGTCAAAGCCGCACGTGATTGGTCAAGATGCGTGGTTGCGTTTGTGTGTTTACACTGAGCAGGAGGGGCGGGGTTACACACACACACACACAGCGTGCACATGAACAGGAGGGAGAGAGGGAGAGAGAGAGAGAGAGAGAGAGAGAGAGAGAGAACTCAGCGCTTTACACAAATCAAATCAAATCACATTATTGTCACGTCACATTAACACAGGTGTGAAAGGTGAGTGAAATGCTTAGGTGCTCAGTCTCTCACAGTTCCAATACACATTAATAAAAAAAAATATACACATTAACTTACACAGCCAGACATTACACGCTGGAAAAGTGAGGAAAATGAGTGAGAGGAAACATAGTAAAGTTTGGACTCGAGGAGCCCCTTTTACAGAGAAGTGCAGGCCCACTGGTAGGAGACCAAGTGTTCAGTCTACCCACATCTTATACATGTGATGGCACATAGACTGTGTATCTGTCCCCTCAGAGAGAATCTATTTTAACAGGGCAGATCATAACAGAAAAGAGAAACAGGATCAACCCATCAAAGATGAGCTCCTTGGTTTTTCTGAATGCTAATCTTAACTAAACTACCTTCTTTTTGTTTTGCACATTTTCATTTATATTTTGTTGAGTGTGAGTGATGCTTCGTTGATGTTGTGTTGTTTCACTCTAGATGCTTGTTTATTTTTTTGTTTGTTTATTAGGATTTTAACGTCACGTTTTACACTTTGGTTACATTCATGACAGGAACATTCACCTCACTTGCATGTCTTTGGACTGTGGGAGGAAACCGGAGCACCCGGAGGAAACCCACACGGACATGGGAAAGACATGCAAACTCCACACAGAAAGGACCCAGGCTCTTCACCTGGGGATCGAACCCAGGACCTTCTTGCCGTCAGGCGACAGTGCTACCCACTTAGCCACCATGCCGTCCCACTCTAGATGCAAATGTACAAATAATATACACAATCGGATCTTTTTGTCTAATTGAGATGGGTCTTTGTTTTTGTATTTTATAATTTATTGTTGGAGGTCTCTGTTCCATGTTGAGTATATAAATAAAGCAATTTAAATAATAAACATTTAATACAATGTTTTTACATTAGTAATTCATTTTACATGTAATTTGGTAATAAATTAATTTAAGCAACAAAAAAATCTAAGGAGCCACTTGGGAGCCGAAAGAGCCGGCTCTTTTTAGTGAGCCGAGCCTAAAGAACCGGCTCTCTAAAAGGAGCCGAAATTCCCATCACTAGTCCATATGGCACTGATAAATGCGCGCTCTGTCCATAATAAGACGTTTATTTTAAATGACTTTTTCACTTCTCATGGTTTGGACCTGTTGTTTTTAACTGAGACATGGGCTACAGGTGGTGAATCGGCTAGCGACTCCGCCCCCTTCTTGAGCCTTTTCTGACATGTTAAAATTGCCCAACGATGGTCAGACTCATGCTAATGTGGATGAGTTAGTTACTTTTTTAATTATAACTGTTCAACTGTTCTGGATTCTCTTGCCCCTATGAAATTTAAACGCTTAAAACCAAAAGTTCAGCCCTGGTTAAATGCATCCACACAGGAAATTAGACAGGCTTGTAGAAGAGCGGAACGGAAATGGAGAAAGGACAGATTGCAAGTAAGTTTGGATATTTTTAAAGGTTGCCTGGAAGACTATCAGCTAGCTGTTAAGTCTGCTAGAGAGGCATACTTTTCAAGCATAATTGCCAAAAATTACAACAGACCTAAAGTACTGTTCAGTACAATAAATTCTTTACTTAAATCATCACCCGAAGTTGGAAATGTTCCTTCTCCTAGAGTATGTGAAGAGTTTTTAAACTTTTTTGTGGAAAAAACTGAAACAATTAGGTCTGGCATTACTTACTTGGGTATAGATTCTCCACTTCCACCGCCGTGCCCAGGTGTGTTTGAAAACTTTGAGGCTGTTTCAATCTCCGAATTAACAGATTTGGTGCTGAAAACAAAGCCAACAACCTCCCCACTTGATGTGATGCCCCCACAGATAGTTAGGGAGACATTTGATATATTAGGACCTTTTGTCCTGGATATCATTAATACAGTGCCTTGCAAAAGTATTCAGCCCCCTTGAACTTTTCAACCTTTTGCCACATTTCAGGCTTCAAACATAACGATATGAAATTGTAATTTTTTGTGAAGAATCAACAACAAGTGGGACACAATCGTGAAGTGGAACGAAATTTATTGGATATTTTGAACTTTTTTTAGAAATAAAAAACTAAAAAGTGGGGCGTGCAATATTATTCAGCCCCTTTACTTTCAGTGCAGCAAACTCACTCCAGAAGTTCAGTGAGGATCTCTGAATGATCCAATGTTGACCTAATGACTGATGGTGATAAATAGAATCCACCTGTGTGTAATCAAGTCTCCGTATAAGTCTCAGAGTTCTGTTTAAAGCGCAGAGAGCATCATGAAGACCAAGGAACACACCAGGCAGGTCCGAGATACTGTTGTGGAGAAGTTTAAAGCCGGATTTGGATACAAAAAGATTTCCCAAGCTTTAAACATCTCAAGGAGCACTGTGCAAGCGATCATATTGAAATGGAAGGAGTATCAGACCACTGCAAATCTACCAAGACCCGGCCGTCCCTCTAAACTTTCAGCTCAAACAAGGAGAAGACTGATCAGGGATGCAGCCAAGAGGCCCATGATCACTCTGAATGAACTGCAGAGATCTACAGCTGAGGTGGGAGACTCTGTCCATAGGACACAATCAGTCGTACACTGCACAAATCTGGCCTTTATGGAAGAGTGGCAAGAAGAAAGCCATTTCTCAAAGATATCTATAAAAAGTCACCTGGGAGACACACCAAACATGTGGAAGAAGGTGCTCTGGTCAGATGAAACCAAAATCGAACTTTTTGGCCACAATGCAAAACGTTATGTTTGGCGTAAAAGCAACACAGCTCATCACCCTGAACACACCATCCCCACTGTCAAACATGGTGGTGGCAGCATCATGGTTTGGGCCTGCTTTTCTTCAGCAGGGACAGGGAAGATGGTTAAAATTGATGGGAAGATGGATGGAGCCAAATACAGGACCATTCTGGAAGAAAACCTGTTGCAGTCTGCAAAAGACCTGAGACTGGGACGGAGATTTATCTTCCAACAAGACAATGATCCAAAACATAAAGCAAAATCTACAATGGAATGGTTCACAAATAAACGTATCCAGGTGTTAGAATGGCCAAGTCAAAGTCCAGACATGAATCCCATCGAGAATCTGTGGAAAGAGCTGAAAACTGCTGTTCACAAACGCTCTCCATCCAACCTCACTGAGCTCGAGCTGTTTTGCAAGGAAGAATGGGCAAAAATTTCTGTCTCTCGATGTGCAAAACTGATAGAGACATACCCCAAGCGACTTGCAGCTGTAATCGCAGCAAAAGGTGGCGCTACAAAGTATTAACGCAAGGGGGCTGAATAATATTGCACGCCCCACTTTTCAGTTTTTTATTTCTAAAAAAAAGTTTAAAATATCCAATAAATTTCGTTCCACTTCACGATTGTGTCCCACTTGTTGTTGATTCTTCACAAAAAATTATCATTTCATATCGTTATGTTTGAAGCCTGAAATGTGGCAAAAGGTTGAAAAGTTCAAGGGGGCTGAATACTTTTGCAAGGCACTGTACTTCCCTTGCCACTGGTACTGTTCCAGCATGCTTTAAACATGCTGTAGTTACACCTCTGCTCAAAAGCATAATCTTGATGCTACAGTGGTTAGTAACTATAGGCCGATTTCTAAATTACCATTCTTGGCTAAATTGCTGGAAAAGGTTGTATATTCTCAGCTTTTACCATTTTTGAGTAGAGATGGTATTTTTGAGATTTTTCAATCTGGCTTTAAGTCTATGCACAGCACTGAATCTGCTCTTCTGAAGGTGACAAATGACTTGCTACTTACTGTTGATGAGGGAAATTGTGCCATCCTCATTTTATTGGACCTTAGTTCTGCTTTTGATACTGTTGACCATGACATACTTGTTGGTCGCCTGGAAAAGTGGGTGGGGTTACAGGGAGAGGCCCTGAATTGGTTCATATCTTATTTTAAGAATAGAACCTTTTCAGTGAATATTAGCAGCTATTTCTCTTCTTCTGCTGATGTCTCTTGTGGTGTTCCACAAGGGTCCATACTAGGGCCCCTCCTTTTTTCTCTCTATATGCTGCCATTGGGTCAAATAATTAGGAAGCACAATGTCAGCTTTCACCTGTATGCTGATGACATACAGCTTTATCTTCCCATTAGACCGAATGACAATGGCTCGTTAACATCTCTTAGCAGTTGTCTTGAGGACATGAAGAGGTGGATGGCTGACAATTTTCTTCAGCTGAATGAAAGCAAGTCAGAGGTTATCATTTTTGGGGGTCCTCATCACATCAATAGTGTCTCCAATAACCTTGGTCACTTGTCTACATGTGTCAATACATCTGTGAGAAATCTTGGTGTTATCTTTGACTCTGACCTCCGATTTGATAAACAAATCAACTCTGTGGTAAGGAAGAGCTTCTTCCAGCTCAGAAATATTGCGAAGATTAAGCCTTTTCTCTGCTATTCTGACCTGGAAAAAGTTATTCATGCATTCATTTCTGCAAGAATTGACTACTGTAATTCTCTGTATATTGGGATTAATCAGTCTCTGTTGCAGCGCTTACAGGTAGTCCAGAATGCAGCAGCAAGGTTACTGACTAATACCAAGAAAAGAAACCATATTACACCAGTCCTTGCCTCACTACATTGGCTGCCTGTTCAGCACAGGATTCAGTTTCAAGTGCTTTTATTTGTTTTTAAAGCGCTTAATGGTCAAGCCCCGGCTTATCTCAGTGGTATGCTTTCTCCCGCAACCGCACAGCGATCTTTGAGATCAGCCACTCAGAACTTGTTGACTGTTCTTAGGGCTCGTTTGAAGCTAAAAGGTGATCGTGCATTTGCAGTTTATGCTCCGAGGCTATGGAACACTCTACCTCTTAATATTCGACAAGCACCTTCGGCCGCTGTTTTTAAATCACTCCTAAAAACATACCTTTATAAGCTGGCATTTGAACAGTGAGGAGCCGTGTTAATTTTAATTGTCTTGTCTATTTTTATCTGTTTTATTTTGTCTCTTACTCTGTATTTTTATTTGGTTCTTACTTTTTTAACATAATGTTGTGTTATGTATGCTTATTCGATGTACAGCACTTTGGTCAACGTAAGTTGTTTTAAGAGTGCTTTATAAATAAAATTTACCTACTTACTTACTTACTTACACTTCCATACTAAACATTACATGAAAGCAGTATGTAAGAGAGGGTAGTGTGTCTGAATACATAGTATTTATCGCAAAGTACCAGTGACAGCTTGCTTAGGCAGCCATTTTGAGTATGCAAACTAAGCACACTTAGTTCGTGTCAGCATGGGCTACAACTAATATTTGAAAGAATACTCCAACAGAAAACTGAAAAAAGTGCAAATTGCAGGACTGGAATATGGATTCAAGTTTTAGAATTGAAGACCTCTGCATTACACGGGTGTGTATTTTTAAACGCTGCTTTAAAGTCTGTAAATTAGAGCACAAGTGCGGACAATGAACTGACAGAGAAGTGTTAGGTTACATCCACACTAATGCGTTATAGTTTTAGCTCCTTAAATGAAGATTTGAAAACGCTGTTTTTGTCTTGGAGGGAAAACAACTGACATTTTGCTGATATGCTTGTTGCCAGCATAGGTGCTTGGGTTGCTGACTAATATCCCTGACTGTAATGTGTCTGCTGAGCTTTCCAAAATTGTTGAAATATTTTCCTGAATGACGGTTTAAAAATATGTTGTTTTGTGTAGTCCTCAGATTTTCTGTACATGTGGACAAGCAAATGTAATATTTGAGAGTTTGTTTAGGTTTTACAAATGTATTATGAGTGTAAAATATGAAGCTGTCTGGTTGATTTAAAGCAAATGTTTTTCTTTTCAGGTGCATGAAGAATATTTGAAATCTCAGTTTATCAGACACTACAAAATATGCAGAGATAGAGATTTCATGTACATTATATGTGTAAATGTTTGTACACAGTTAGTTTACAAATTTAGATTTGTTAGAAAACATCTTTTGGTGATTTTCAACCTGAATTTGAAATTAAAGCAACAACTGATTGTATATTATTCATATACAAAATTAAGATATGGTGATGCACAGTTTGAACATAATTCACCATACCTCATTTTCCATTTACTTGAATTTCATCATGTTGACATTAAGTCAGTGATATCAGACTTGTTACAGGATCAGTGATTTCTCAGGTGAACATCTACAGATCTAAACTTGGACTCCAAATAAAGTGAATTATATTTATGCAGTTAATTAAAAGTCTCTTGATCATCTACTGGTGCTTCAATGCTGCTACATTATTGATATGTTGTTGATATGCAGAGCCAATGGATAATTATTATTTTTTGTAATTTCAGGCTTCAAGCAATACTAGCATTGACATGTCAAGAGAAGTTGTCATTCAATGTTTGATGGTGTATCTTGGGGATTCTATAGATCACCTCTTAAAAGAGTACAATGTAAGTTGAAGCACATGCTAAAAAAGTCCTTAACCTACCTTTCCTTTCCTTAACCTACCTAATGGGAAGGTTGAATTACAAAATCAGTCATAACTACAATACATTTGGAAAGTCTTCAAACTCTTTTACCTTTTTCACATTGTTATGTTGAGGCCTTGTGCTAAAATAAAGTGTGAAGGCCAGATCTGGTAAAGGCTAAAAAAAATTGTCTGCTTGCTTGTATTATCAGACCCTTCTCCCTGATTGCTTAGGTTGATGGGGCAGCCAGCTCTAAGAAGAGTCCAGATTGTTCCAAACCTCTTTCACTACTTCTACTATTTTTTCTGTGTAATTCCTGTACTGTTTGCTTGTACGGCAAATATACATGTTCTTGTTCAAACAGTTTCATTGTCCAAACCTACATAATGTTTTTATTATTGCTGTTTCAGGACAATGATGGAGACACAGAACATTGCTGAAGAAAGGATAAAAATCTACAAAATCAAGAATTAAATGTCAGCAGGATCTGACAACATTGGTTTTCTTCCTGCTCTGGGTAATTTTGCAAGGGTGTGTTAGTGTTAGTGTGTGTTGTGCTGGTATGAGTGGATCAGACACAGCAGCACCGATGGATGTTTCAAACACCTCACTGTCACTGCTGGACTGAGAATCGTCCACCAACCAAAAATATCCAGCCAACAGCGCAGCGTGGGCAGCGTCCTGTGACCACTGATGAAGGTCTAGAAGATGACCAACTCAAACAGCAGCAATAGATGAGCGATCGTCTCTGACTTTACATCTACAAGGTGGACCAACTAGGTAGGAGTGTCTAATAGAGTGGACAGTGAGTGGACACGGTATTTAAAAACTCCAGCAGCACTGCTGTGTCTGATCCACTCATACCAGCACAACACACACTAACACACCACCACCATGTAATTGTAACTGCAGGGCTGAGAGTGATCCACCACCTAAATAATACCTGCTCTGTGGTGGTCCTGTGGGGGTCCTAACCTTGAAGAACAGGGCGAAAGGGGGCTAACAAAGCATGTAGACAAATGGATAGATTACAGTCAGTAATTGTAGAACTACAAAGTGCTTCTATATGGTAAGTGTAGCTGATAAAATGGACAGTGAGTGTAGAAACAAGGAGGTGGTTTTAATGTTGTAACTGATCAGTGTAGTTGCACTTGTCTTTTAGAAGAACACATTGTTATGTTTGTTGGTGCATGTAATTAATAAAAGTGTTCATATGAAAATAGAAAAAGTTTTGCATTTGTCATTGTTGTTATTAAATGCCCCAGTGTGTCTGTAATGCCAGTAGTTGATGGACAGAGGTTCTTCATGCAGTTCTGGCACTTTTTACTGTCTTTTTTTTTTATCACAAAAGAGCATAAATGTAGTCTTTCCTTTATTAACATGGATGACAAATAGATTGTCACTTGAAAAAGATTCGTTTTATGCATGGCAATCTGTTATAAAATAAATAAATCTTGCCACAAAGAAGAGATATTATTGGGTATAAAGTTAGTGAAAACATTTAGTCATGTGATACCAATTAAAACTTGGTTAAAAGTTATGTAACAGTTTGCTAAATTGAGTTTAAATAATTATTTAATTTAATGAATCCAAAACATCTTTATCCAGACATTTAATAAACTTAATTACATTTAACTCAGAATATTGGTAAATATAAATCAAATTTTACTATATAAATGATCAAACATAGATCAGTTTTTCTAGATATTTAGTATATTTAAATTAATTCCTCCTAAATATTTGAGTACATCTAAATTAATTTTTCTCAGAATCTTACTAAGTGTTTATACACTTTCCTTGTAAAATTGATTTCTATTTACTAAATATTTTTGAGCTACATTAACTCAAACATGCCATTCTATTGCTGAATTCAACATATTTTACCTGTTTCTTTTACTAACATCTACTTAATTTTTTTGTCTAATTTTAGTTAACCTATTCAGTAGATTTTACTTAAAGCTTAAGAAATTAAAATCTACTCAATTATATTACGTGTCACTTTGTTGCCATAATTGTTTTTAAGTAAACCTTAGTCACATTGTTTACAGTGTAGGTCGGTAGGTAGGTAGGTAGGTAGGTAGGTAGGTAGGTTGGTAGGTAGGTAGGTAGGTAGGTAGGTAGGTTGGTTGATTGATTGATTGATTGATTGATTGATTGATTGATTGATTGATTGATTGATTTGATAGATAGATAGATAGATAGATAGATAGATAGATAGATAGATAGATAGATAGATAGATAGATAGATAGATAGATAGATAGATAGATAGATAGATACTTATATTAAGGTATTTAAAAAAAAAAAATAGTCACTGCAGTGCAGTCTGTATGGGTTCCGGGAGGGCTAGCTAGCACCAAAAGAAAACGCTATCTAATGAAGACTGAATTATATTATTGAGTGTGATGGCTTTACTTTATTTTATTTGAGGCAGTGATGGCTCAATGGTTAAGGTACAGAGCTAGTAATCAAAAGGTTGCTGGTTCAAGCCCAACATCTGCTAGGTTGCTGCTGTTGGGCACTTAAGCAAGGCCCTCAACCTTCAATTTCCTGCAGTGTATACAGTCTCAACTGTAAGTCGCTTTGGATAAAAGCGTCTGCTAAATGCTGAAAATGTAAATCTGATTAATAGTAAAGCTGGTCTCCTTCCATGTTCAAACTTATTTAAACATGAAAAAGATTGATGACAATTTCTGTTGATGACCAGAGCTGATTGTTTAGTCATAGTAGAGCCATAATAAATATATTTAAAAAAAAATGTATTTATATATATATTTTATATTATTATTTTTTTTTTTTACAAATTATAACTTCTGTAACATTTTTTTAGGAAACCATTACCTGTCACATCTTCAAATCATGTCTCGTTTGTACTCATCACTACCTTTGTAACAGTTTTTAACAAAGTCATGTTCACAAAAGCTGTGATGTACTGCTGCTGTCCACGGACTCATCACACTGACTGGATGCGAAACCACCCACGTAACCAGATCCCGAACATAACCATCACTCTTCTAACTATCATACTCATCAGAGAGAGTGGAGATTACATCGGGACCATTCTTCTCGTGAAAACAGTGTTTGCTATTATTATTACTGCCAAAGACTTTCTTATTCTATATAAAAAACCATCTCGCTCCCTATCTTCCCATCAATTGTTCCAAGATGCTGAAGGTGTCCAGGAAATCTGTTGGGGCCCTTCAGAATAATCTTGATCCAACTGTGTGTGAACGTCATTAAGGGCACCTGCTGAAACATCAAAGGTTTGGGATCCCCTCACCCTCTTGTAGGAAAGTGCAGCAGATCTTCTTTCCAATGTTCTTCTGTGGCTCACTATCCAACAATCAGTGGTGGTGGCGACATAGCTGACTCCCATAAGATGTGAATTTACATAAACCTTCATTTGAGTAGTAGTTTCCCATATTTTATCGTGAAGAGTGGGTCTACGTAACATTTCAATAATAACACAAGAGTAACAATCACAATGACAACAACAATAATAATGATAGGAAACAAATTATTACAATAAAAACGGTTTTATTATAATTAATTAAAATAATTAAAACTGCTCGTTTGTAATTCATCTCTGTGCTTTGCGTTTGACCACGTGATGCTGTTGCCTTAGCGATGTACACATCTTTTCACTGCCCAATCAGTGGGCTGAATGGAGGCATTAACTACCAGCCAATTAGAGCCCAGGGGGCGGGGTTTATATTCCACTAAAAGAACAAAAGCGTTTTCGCTGCATTCTAATCAGTACTCTCCGGTAGCTCAGTGGTGAGAGCGTTGCTCCTGTAATAATGACGGTAGTCGTGGTGGAGGGTTCGAATCCCGGCTCTCCACCCACTTCCAGTCCCGCAGACACCTGTGCTAGAAACGGGGTTTAGAGAAGAGATTTAGAGGAATAGGAATGGGGAACTAGCACAGTTCGTTACAGTAGGTAGGTAGGGTCTCCACAGTGGCTGGAGGTGTGACTCGAGTTACAGTGAGCCACCGTCTGAGTGACCGCTGAGTACATTTTTCATATTCATGTATTATACATTTATTATCTTTTATTCTTCTGCTTTTGTCTGTGGTTTTCGGTGCCTCCGAATGTTTAAACTAAATGAAATAAACTTTTGATTTGTAGCTTCATTTCTGTTCATATGCAAACTTATTTTGCTTTGTTTTCAGCGTTGAAGTAAACTATTTAAAAAAGACGCTGTGATCATTTATGGTGCAGTTTGCACAAAGATCATTTGGGCCACCTGCTGTCTACACCAGCTTACTAAACAGAACTTTGTCAAAAGCATCAGTGTTTTCACTGAATATGGTGAATAGAAATTGTTGAGTGTTATTATTTTGCAGAGATGTAGCATGAACACTGGGGGATGAGATGAACTTACTATATATTTATTTTTGTTTCATTTTTACACTTGGCTAATAGTGTATTATAATGGCAGGGATAAGGAATTAATAAAGTATAACCATGACCATAATCACAAAAGCAGAAATCAATACATTGAGCCCAGAGAAGTCGATGCTGCTTCTGGACATGGATAACATGAGGCTTCTTTTTTGCACATTAAAGTTTTAAGTGGCATTTGTGCATGTAACTGCGTATTGTTGTGCTTGACAAAGGTTTGCCAAAGTAATCCCTTGCCCATGCGGTTATATCAGCTATTGTTGAGTGGTGGTTCTTGATGCAGTGCCGCCTGAAAAAACAAACATCACAGGCGTTCAGCTTAAGCTTGCCCTACTGGCTTTTACACACTGAAATTCTTCCTGATTACTTGAATGGTTTAATGATTTTATGCACTGCAGAAGGATAAACATGCAATTCCTTTCCAATCTTTCTTTGAGGTACATTGTTTTTACACATTTCAATAATTTTCCTATGCAACTGTTGACAAACTGGAGATCCTCTGATCATCTTTGCTCATCAAAGACTAAGCCTTTCCTAGATGCTGCTTTTGTACTAAATCATGATAATAATCACCTGTTGACATCTTCTGTTAGGAATCACATCATTATTTAGTTTTTTCACGTCATTACTAGCCCTGCATTGCACCCGTCCCAACTTTTTTTGGAATGTGTTGCAAGCCTGAAATGCAGGAATGGAGGTAGATTAACAAATGAAATGAAGTTGAGCAGACAAAACATGAAATATCTTGCGTTCAAACTGTCTGCAATCAAATAAAAGTCAAAGTAAATGTAAGGAACTTTGCAGTTTTTTTGTATTTGCATTTTCCATACTGTCCCAACTTTTGATTTGGGGTTGTATCTGAATACTGTGCATAAAGGCTTACACAATTTTTTCCAAAACTTATGCAGCTTTCACTTGTTGGTAAATAAACGTACATATCCAGATGACTTACAAAATGAATAATTTGATTTGCTTTCAAAATGTGTACTGTGTGGTCTGGGTCCAACTGTCCCCTTGTCAGACAGGGTCACTACAAATAAATACAAAGTTACTTTGACTGTCGACCTGATTTTAATGATGGAATTTTTCTATAGAAGTGCTCTTTTCCAAGATGACAAAGGCCCCATTCACATGCCACATGGAGCGATGAATGATATAACAATAATATAATGAGGCTCGTAAAAAAAAGTGGCAGATACAGACTGTTAATATTGCATCTTGCATTAACCTGGGTGAATAAAAATGTAAGCCAATTTCTTATTGATTTCACCATTTAACTCCCTTGTAGTTACTGAAGATATACTGTACAGTGAAGCCCAAAATTATTCATACCCATGGCAAATTTTGACTTAAAATTTCCATCATTGTGGAAAAAAAATATTTCTCAGCTTTTATTTACATTTGAACAAAAAATGGCATGTCCAAAATTATTCATACCCTTTGCAAACTGTCACAGTCTATGGGAAAATCCAAAGTTCCATTCCAAATAGTATTGCTGTTCTAAAGCATCCTAATTACCCTGATTCATTGGGAACAGCTGTTTTAATAAACTCAACAGGTGAAAAACAGCAGCTCTCTGTAGTTGTTTTGTGGACAGTCATGGCTAAGACAAAGGAGCTCACTAAGCACCTGCGGCTGTGCATTGTGGCTGCTCACAAGTCAGGAAAAGGTTATAAGGCCATATCTAAATGTTTTCAAGTTCCAGTGGCTACAGTGCAAAGTATTATTTAAAAAATACAAGACGTTCTGCACTGTGGAAAATCTCAGAGGACGTGGTCGGAAGCCAAAAGTGACACCTGTGCTGGCCAGGAGGATAGTGAGAGAGGTGAAAAAGAATCCAAGAATCATCACCAAGGCCATCCTGGTGAATCTGGGCTCTGCTGGTGGCAACGTCTCAAGGCAGACAGTCCAATGGACACTGCACACTGCTGAGTTCCACGAACGCAGAGCAAGGAGGACGCCACTTATCCAGAAAAGGCACACAAAAGCCCGCTTGGCCTTTGCAAGTGCTCATCTGGACAGAGAAGAAGACTTCTGGTCTTCTGTTTTATGGTCAGATGAAACTAAAAATTTAATTGTTTGGCAACAATGATGTGTCCTTCATTTGGTGTAAAAAAGGAGAAGCCTTCAACCCCAAGAACACCATCCCCACTGTCAAACATGGTGGTGGGAACCTAATGATCTGGGGGTGTTTTTCAGCCAATGGACCAGGGAACCTAATCACAGTAAACTGCACCATGAAAAAAGAGCAATACATCAAGATTCTCAACAACAACATCAGGCAGTCTGCAGAGAAACTTGGCCTTGGGCACCAGTAGACATTTCAGCACGACAACGACCCAAAACACACAGCAAAAGTGGTGAAGAAATGGTTAGCGGACAAAAACTTTAACGTTTTGCAGTGGCCCAGCCAGAGTCCTGACTTGAATCCAATTGAGAATCTGTGGATGGAGCTAAAGATCAGGGTGATGGCAAGGAGACCCTCCAACCTGAAAGAGTTGGAGCTCATTGCTAAAGATGAATGGGCAAAAATACCAGTGGAGACATACAAAAAGCTGGTCAGCAATTATAGGAAGCGTTTGATTGCTGTAATAGCCAATAAAGGATTTTTTATTGATTATTGAGAAGGGTATGAATAATTTTGGACATGCCACTTTTTGTTTAAATGTAAATAAAAGCTGAGAAACATTTTTTTCCACAATGATGCCTCTTGTACATTGTCTTATTATCATCTGGGAGACGCCTGTGTCATTTCCGGTCAAAAAAAATTGCTGGTTGAATAAAAGTAACTGTAAGTCAAAATTTGCCAGGGGGATGAATAATTCCAGGCTTCACTGTACAGTGGTGCTTGAAAGTTTGTGAACCCTTTAGAATTTTCTATATTTCTGCATAAATATGACCTAAAACATCATCAGATTTTCACACAAGTCCTAAAAGTAGATAAAGAGAACCCAGTTAAACAAATGAGACTAAAATATTGTACTTGGTCATTTATTTATTGAGGAAAATGATTCAATATTACATATTTGTGTGTGGCAAAAGTATGTGAACCTTTGCTATCAGTATCTGGTGTGACCCCCCTTTGCAGCATTAACTGCAACTAAGCGTTTCCGGTAACTGTTGATCAGTCCTGCACATCGGCTTGGAGGAATTTTAGCCCATTCCTCCGTACAGAACAGCTTCAACTCTGGGATGTGGGTGGGTTTCCTCACATTAACTGCAACTAAGCGTTTCCGGTAACTGTTGATCAGTCCTGCACATCGGCTTGGAGGAATTTTAGCCCATTCCTCCGTACAGAACAGCTTCAACTCTGGGATGTGGGTGGGTTTCCTCACATTAACTGCAACTAAGCGTTTCCGGTAACTGTTGATCAGTCCTGCACATCGGCTTGGAGGAATTTTAGCCCATTCCTCCGTACAGAACAGCTTCAACTCTGCGATGTTGGTGGGTTTCCTCACATTAACTGCTCGCTTCAGGTCCTTCCACAACATTTCGATTGGATTAAGGTCAGGACTTTGAATGGGCCATTCCAAAACATTAACTTTATTCTTCTTTAACCATTCTTTGTAGAACGACTTGTGTGCTTAGGGTCGTTGTCTTGTTGCATGACCCACCTTCTCTTGAGATTCAGTTCATGGACAGATGTCCTGACATTTTCCTTAAGAATTCTCTGATATAATTCAGAATTCATTGTTCCATCAATGATGGCAAGCCGTCCTGGCCCAGATGCAGCAAAACAGGCCCAAACCATGATACTACCACCACCATGTTTCACAGATGGGATAAGGTTCTTATGCTGGAATGCAGTGTTTTCCTTTCTCCAAACATAACGCTTTTCATTTAAACCAAAAAGTTCTATTTTGGTCTCATCCGTCCACAAAACATTCTTCCAATAGCCTTCTGGCTTGTCCACACGATCTGTAGCAAACTGCAGATGAGCAGCAATGTTCTTTTGGGAGAGCAGTGGCTTTCTCCTTGCAACCCTGCCATGCACACCATTGTTGTTCAGTGTTCTCCTGATGGTGGACTCATGAACATTAACATTAGCCAATGTGAGAGAGGCCTTCAGTTGCTTAGAAGTTACCCTGGGGTCCTTTGTGACCTCGCTGACTATTACATGCCTTGCTCTTGGAGTGATCTTTGTTGGTCGACCACTCCTTGGGAGGGTAACGATGGTCTTGAATTTCCTCCATTTGTACACAATCTGTCTGACTGTGAATTGGTGGAGTCCAAACTCTTTAGAGATGGTTTTGTAACCTTTTCCTGCCTGATGAGCATCAACAACTCTTTTTCTGAGGTCCTCAGAAATCTCCTTTGTTCGTGCCATGATACATTACAATAAACATGTGTTGTGAAGAGCAGACTTTGCTAGATCCCTGTTCTTTAAATAAAACAGGGTGCCCACTCACACCTGATTGTCATCCCATTGATTGAAAACACCTGACTTTTGCCATTCACAAATATGTAATAATGGACCATTTTCCTCAATAAATAAATGACCAAGTATAATATTTTTGTCTCATTTGTTTAACTGGGTTCTCTTCATCTACTTTTAGGACTTGTGTGAAAATCTGATGGTGTTTTAGTAAGTAAGTAAATTTTATTTATAAAGCACTCTTCAAACAACTTACGTTGACCAAAGTGCTGTACATCGAACAAGCATACATAACACAACATTATGTTAAAAAAGTAAAAACCAAATAAAAATACAGAGTAAGAGAGAAAGTAAAACAGATAAAAATAGACAAGACAATTAAAATTACCACGGCTCCTCACTGTTCAAATGCCAGCTTATAAAGGTATGTTTTTAGGAGTGATTTAAAAACAGTGGCCGAAGGTGCTTGTCGAATAGTAGGAGGTAGAGTGTTCCATAGCCTCGGAGCATAAACTGCAAATGCACGATCACCTTTTAGCTTCAAACGAGCCCTATGAACAGTCAACCAGTTTTGAGTGGCTGATCTCAAAGATCGCTGTGTGGTTGCGGGAGAAAGCATACCACTGAGATAAGCCGGGGCTTGACCATTAAGCGCTTTAAAAACAAATAAAAGCACTTGAAACTGAATCCTGTGCTGAACAGGCATCCAATGTAGTGAGGCAAGGATGGGTGAAATATGGTTTCTATTCTTCGTATTAGTCAGTAACCTTGCTGCTGCATTCTGGACTACCTGTAAGCGCTGCAACAGAGACTGATTAATCCCAATATACAGAGAATTACAGTAGTCAATTCTTGCAGAAATGAATGCATGAATAACTTTTTCCAGGTCAGAATAGCAGAGAAAAGGCTTAATCTTCGCAATATTTCTGAGCTGGAAGAAGCTCTTCCTTACCACAGAGTTGATTTGTTTATCAAATCGGAGGTCAGAGTCAAAGATAACACCAAGATTTCTCACAGATGTATTGACACATGTAGACAAGTGACCAAGGTTATTGGAGACACTATTGATGTGATGAGGACCCCCAAAAATGATAACCTCTGACTTGCTTTCATTCAGCTGAAGAAAATTGTCAGCCATCCACCTCTTCATGTCCTCAAGACAACTGCTAAGAGATGTTAACGAGCCATTGTCATTCGGTCTAATGGGAAGATAAAGCTGTATGTCATCAGCATACAGGTGAAAGCTGACATTGTGCTTCCTAATTATTTGACCCAATGGCAGCATATAGAGAGAAAAAAGGAGGGGCCCTAGTATGGACCCTTGTGGAACACCACAAGAGACATCAGCAGAAGAAGAGAAATAGCTGCTAATATTCACTGAAAAGGTTCTATTCTTAAAATAAGATATGAACCAATTCAGGGCCTCTCCCTGTAACCCCACCCACTTTTCCAGGCGACCAACAAGTATGTCATGGTCAACAGTATCAAAAGCAGAACTAAGGTCCAATAAAATGAGGATGGCACAATTTCCCTCATCAACAGTAAGTAGCAAGTCATTTGTCACCTTCAGAAGAGCAGATTCAGTGCTGTGCATAGACTTAAAGCCAGATTGAAAAATCTCAAAAATACCATCTCTACTCAAAAATGGTAAAAGCTGAGAATATACAACCTTTTCCAGCAATTTAGCCAAGAATGGTAATTTAGAAATCGGCCTATAGTTACTAACCACTGTAGCATCAAGATTATGCTTTTGAGCAGAGGTGTAACTACAGCATGTTTAAAGCATGCTGGAACAGTACCAGTGGCAAGGGAAGTATTAATGATATCCAGGACAAAAGGTCCTAATATATCAAATGTCTCCCTAACTATCTGTGGGGGCATCACATCAAGTGGGGAGGTTGTTGGCTTTGTTTTCAGCACCAAATCTGTTAATTCGGAGATTGAAACAGCCTCAAACTTTTCAAACACACCTGGGCACGGCGGTGGAAGTGGAGAATCTATACCCAAGTAAGTAATGCCAGACCTAATTGTTTCAGTTTTTTCCACAAAAAAGTTTAAAAACTCTTCACATACTCTAGGAGAAGGAACATTTCCAACTTCGGGTGATGATTTAAGTAAAGAATTTATTGTACTGAACAGTACTTTAGGTCTGTTGTAATTTTTGGCAATTATGCTTGAAAAGTATGCCTCTCTAGCAGACTTAACAGCTAGCTGATAGTCTTCCAGGCAACCTTTAAAAATATCCAAACTTACTTGCAATCTGTCCTTTCTCCATTTCCGTTCCGCTCTTCTACAAGCCTGTCTAATTTCCTGTGTGGATGCATTTAACCAGGGCTGAACTTTTGGTTTTAAGCGTTTAAATTTCATAGGGGCAAGAGAATCCAGAACAGTTGAACAGTTATAATTAAAAAAGTAACTAACTCATCCACATTAGCATGAGTCTGACCATCGTTGGGCAATTTTAACATGTCAGAAAAGGCTCAAGAAGGGGGCGGAGTCGCTAGCCGATTCACCACCTGTAGCTCATGTCTCAGTTAAAAACAACAGGTCCAAACCATGAGAAGTGAAAAAGTCATTTAAAATAAACGTCTTATTATGGACAGAGCGCGCATTTATCAGTGCCATATGGACTAGTGATGGGAATTTCGGCTCCTTTTAGAGAGCCGGTTCTTTAGGCTCGGCTCACTAAAAAGAGCCGGCTCTTTCGGCTCCCAAGTGGCTCCTTAGATTTTTTTGTTGCTTAAATTAATTTATTACCAAATTACATGTAAAATGAATTACTAATGTAAAAAAAAACATTGTATTAAATGTTTATTATTTAAATTGCTTTATTTATATACTCAACATGGAACAGAGACCTCCAACAATAAATTATAAAATACAAAAACAAAGACCCATCTCAATTAGACAAAAAGATCCGATTGTGTATATTATTTGTACATTTGCATCTAGAGTGGGACGGCATGGTGGCTAAGTGGGTAGCACTGTCGCCTGACGGCAAGAAGGTCCTGGGTTCGATCCCCAGGTGAAGAGCCTGGGTCCTTTCTGTGTGGAGTTTGCATGTCTTTCCCATGTCCGTGTGGGTTTCCTCCGGGTGCTCCGGTTTCCTCCCACAGTCCAAAGACATGCAAGTGAGGTGAATGTTCCTGTCATGAATGTAACCAAAGTGTAAAACGTGACGTTAAAATCCTAATAAACAAACAAAAAAATAAACAAGCATCTAGAGTGAAACAACACAACATCAACGAAGCATCACTCACACTCAACAAAATATAAATGAAAATGTGCAAAACAAAAAGAAGATAGTTTAGTTAAGATTAGCATTCAGAAAAACCAAGGAGCTCATCTTTGATGGGTTGATCCTGTTTCTCTTTTCTGTTATGATCTGCCCTGTTAAAATAGATTCTCTCTGAGGGGACAGATACACAGTCTATGTGCCATCACATGTATAAGATGTGGGTAGACTGAACACTTGGTCTCCTACCAGTGGGCCTGCACTTCTCTGTAAAAGGGGCTCCTCGAGTCCAAACTTTACTATGTTTCCTCTCACTCATTTTCCTCACCTTTCCAGCGTGTAATGTCTGGCTGTGTAAGTTAATGTGTATATTTTTTTTTATTAATGTGTATTGGAACTGTGAGAGACTGAGCACCTAAGCATTTCACTCACCTTTCACACCTGTGTTAATGTGACGTGACAATAATGTGATTTGATTTGATTTGTGTAAAGCGCTGAGTTCTCTCTCTCTCTCTCTCTCTCTCTCTCTCTCTCTCCCTCCTGTTCATGTGCACGCTGTCTGTGTGTGTGTGTAACCCCGCCCCTCCTGCTCAGTGTAAACACACAAACGCCACCACGCATCTTGACCAATCACGTGCGGCTTTGACAGAAAAAAAAAACGGAAAAAAACGAATCGGCTCCCAATCAGGAGCCGGATCCCGTCGTTCACTTTAAAGAGCCGGCTCTTAGAGCCGGACCGTTCGCAACCGACCCATCACTAATATGGACTGACACAGAATGAGACTGGGGTAACGGTGTGTATTCCAGTGCTCTGAGACTGACAGTGTGCGATTTCAGACGCAGCCCTCATGTCAGCATGGGCTACAACTACTAGATAAAAGCATACTTTGACAGAAAAATAAAAAAATCACCTAACTGTCCTCTTGTGGTCTCACTGTATCAAGAACAGGAATATAAAACCATTCAGAAAGGCTCAGATAGCACACAACTCTTAGCTAACTTAACTGGCAAATTTACAATTTGTATTTAAATGTAATGAGACTAAAAACGATTTATTCTGCTGAAATAAACTTCAATTAAACATCATATAACATTAATAAAACACAGTGATTAAGTGCATTTCATTTGTGAACAAGAAACTGAATAATTCGTAATTACTCACCCCTGACAGCAAATGTTTAGCCCCACTGTTGTGCAGTTTGCTAAGTGCGGCAGGGGTTGAAGAAATTTGTGGGAAAAAAACCTGAAAAAATGCAAACAATATACGATAACTTGTTTGATATCAACTTAAAGCACATCAATGTTTATGTTTGCTACAGTAAAAGAAACCATTTGATCCCTAAAAATTTTAAAAATCTCACCTTTGAAAATAGGACTGCTGCTCCTACATGTGGTGTGCTCTCCGTGCGCGCGCAAAATAGTGTTGAGTTCCAGCATAAAGTGATTAAAATCCACATATCATTCTGAGTACAATTTATCCATTTTCTACATCTTTCTGCGTCCAGATAAAAAATAATTATATACTACTCAATGGTTCACAGCTGATTTTATTTAACCAAAACTGTGTAAAATTTAACTGATAAACCATTTAAAATTGTTTAACTCAACTCAATTTAATTTCAAACTGTCTAAGGTTGTTTTTATTATGTTTATATTACTTATAATTATGTACTTAATATTAATTAATCCCAGTCCCACTTTTTACTTTTCTATCTATCTATCTATCTATCTATCTATCTATCTATCTATCTATCTATCTATCTATCTATCTATCTATCTATCTATCTTTCTAAAAAAACAAGTTTGGTGACAATAGCTGCACTTGGCTTCATGTAACAATGTATTGATTTCTGTTTTTGTGATTATGGTCATGGTTATACTTTATTAATTCCTTATCCCTGCCATTATAAAACACTATTAGCCATTACTGTAAAAATGAAACAAAAATAAATATATAGTAAGTTCATCTCATCCCCCAGTGTTCATGCTACATCTCTGCAAAATAATAACACTCAACAATTTCTATTCACCATATTCAGTGAAAACACTGATGCTTTTGACAAAGTTCTGTTTAGTAAGCTGGTGTAGACAGCTTAAATGATCTTTGTGCAAACTGCACCATAAATGATCACAGCGTCTTTTTAAAATAGTTTACTTCAACGCTGAAAACAAAGCAAAATAAGTTTGCATATGAACAGAAATGAAGCTACAAATCAAAAGTTTATTTCATTTAGTTTAAACATTTGGAGGCACCGAAAAGCACAGACAAAAGCAGAAGAATAAAAGATAATAAATGTATAATACATGAATATGAAAAATGTACTCAGCGGTCACTCAGACGGTGGCTCACTGTAACTCGAGTCACACCTCCAGCCACTGTGGAGACCCTACCTACCTACTGTAACGAACTGTGCTAGTTCCCCATTCCTATTCCTCTAAATCTCTTCTCTAAACCCCGTTTCTAGCACAGGTGTCTGCGGGACTGGAAGTGGGTGGAGAGCCGGGATTCGAACCCTCCACCACGACTACCGTCATTATTACAGGAGCAACGCTCTCACCACTGAGCTACCGGAGAGTACTGATTAGAATGCAGCGAAAACGCTTTTGTTCTTTTAGTGGAATATAAACCCCGCCCCCTGGGCTCTAATTGGCTGGTAGTTAATGTCTCCAGCCAGCCCACTGATTGGGCAGTGAAAAGATGTGTACATCGCTAAGGCAACAGCATCACGTGTTCAAACGCAAAGCACAGAGATGAATTACAAATGAGCAGTTTTAATTCTTTTAATTAATTATAATAAAACCGTTTTTATTGTAATAATTTGTTTCCTATCATTATTATTGTTGTTGTCATTGTGATTGTTACTCTTGTGTTATTATTGAAATGTTATGTAGACCCACTCTTCACGATAAAATATGGGAAACTACTACTCAAATGAAGGTTTATTTAAATTCACATCTTATGGGAGTCAGCTATGTCGCCACCACCACTGATTGTTGGATAGTGAGCCACAGAAGAACATTGGAAAGAAGATCTGCTGCACTTTCCTACAAGAGGGTGAGGGGATCCCAAACCTTTGATGTTTCAGCAGGTGCCCTTAATGACGTTCACACACAGTTGGATCAAGATTATTCTGAAGGGCCCCAACAGATTACCTGGACACCTTCAGCATCTTGGAACAATTGATGGGAAGATAGGGAGCGAGATGGTTTTTTATATAGAATAAGAAAGTCTTTGGCAGTAATAATAATAGCAAACACTGTTTTCACGAGAAGAATGGTCCCGATGTAATCTCCACTCTCTCTGATGAGTATGATAGTTAGAAGAGTGATGGTTATGTTCGGGATCTGGTTACGTGGGTGGTTTCGCATCCAGTCAGTGTGATGAGTCCGTGGACAGCAGCAGTACATCACAGCTTTTGTGAACATGACTTTGTTAAAAACTGTTACAAAGGTAGTGATGAGTACAAACGAGACATGATTTGAAGATGTGACAGGTAATGGTTTCCTAAAAAAATGTTACAGAAGTTATAATTTGTAAAAAAAAAATAATAATAATAAAAAATATATATATAAATAAAAAGTTTTTTTTATATATTTATTATGGCTCTACTATGACTAAACAATCAGCTCTGGTCATCAACAGAAATTGTCATCAATCTTTTTCATGTTTAAATAAGTTTGAACATGGCAGGAGACCAGCTTTACTATTAATCAGATTTACATTTTCAGCATTTAGCAGACGCTTTTATCCAAAGCGACTTACAGTTGAGACTGTATACACTGCAGGAAATTGAAGGTTGAGGGCCTTGCTTAAGTGCCCAACAGCAGCAAACTAGCAGATGTTGGGCTTGAACCAGCAACCTTTTGATTACTAGCTCTGTACCTTAACCATTGAGCCATCACTGCCTCAAATAAAATAAAGTAAAGCCATCACACTCAATAATATAATTCAGTCTTCATTAGATAGCGTTTTCTTTTGGTGCAACAGATTCAGAAAAAAGATTGGCATTGACACTGGAGCTGATGTACAATGAATAAAATTACGACGAAATCACATAAGTGCTAGCTAGCCCTCCCGGAACCCATACAGACTGCACTGCAGTGACTATTTTTTTTTTTTTTTAAATACCTTAATATAAGTATCTATCTATCTATCTATCTATCTATCTATCTATCTATCTATCTATCTATCTATCTATCTATCTATCTATCTATCTATCAACCAACCAACCAACCTACCTACCTACCTACCTACCTACCTACCTACCTACCTACCTACCTACCTACCTACCTACCACCTACCTACCTACCTACCTACCTACCTACACTGTAAACAATGTGACTAAGGTTTACTTAAAAACAATTATGGCAACAAAGTGACACGTAATATAATTGAGTAGACTTTAATTTCTTAAGCTTTAAGTAAAATCTACTGAATAGGTTAACTAAAATTAGACAAAAAAATTAAGTAGATGTTAGTAAAAGAAACAGGTAAAATGTGTTGAATTCAGCAATAGAATGGCATGTTTGAGTTAATGTAGCTCAAAAATATTTAGTAAATAGAAATCAATTTTACAAGGAAAGTGTATAAACATTTAGTAAGATTCTGAGAAAAATTAATTTAGATGTACTCAAATATTTAGGAGGAATTCATTTAAATATACTAAATATCTAGAAAAACTGATCTATGTTTGATCATTTATATAGTAAAATTTGATTTATATTTACTAATATTCTGAGTTAAATGTAATTAAGTTTATTAAATGTCTGGATAAAGATGTTTTGGATTCATTAAATTAAATAATTATTTAAACTCAATTTAGCAAACTGTTACATAACTTTTAACCAAGTTTTAATTGGTATCACATGACTAAATGTTTTCACTAACTTTATACCCAATAATATCTCTTCTTTGTGGCAAGATTTATTTATTTTATAACAGATTGCCATGCATAAAACGAATCTTTTTCAAGTGACAATCTATTTGTCATCCATGTTAATAAAGGAAAGACTACATTTATGCTCTATTGTGATAAAAAAAAAAGACAGTAAAAAGTGCCAGAACTGCATGAAGAACCTCTGTCCATCAACTACTGGCATTACAGACACACTGGGGCATTTAATAACAACAATGACAAATGCAAAACTTTTTCTATTTTCATATGAATACTTTTATTAATTACATGCACCAACAAACATAACAATGTGTTCTTCTAAAAGACAAGTGCAACTACACTGATCAGTTACAACATTAAAACCACCTCCTTGTTTCTACACTCACTGTCCATTTTATCAGCTACACTTACCATATAGAAGCACTTTGTAGTTCTACAATTACTGACTGTAATCTATCCATTTGTCTACATGCTTTGTTAGCCCCCTTTCGCCCTGTTCTTCAAGGTTAGGACCCTCACAGGACCACCACAGAGCAGGTATTATTTAGGTGGTGGATCACTCTCAGCCCTGCAGTTACAATTACATGGTGGTGGTGTGTTAGTGTGTGTTGTGCTGGTATGAGTGGATCAGACACAGCAGCGCTGCTGGAGTTTTTAAATACCGTGTCCACTCACTGTCCACTCTATTAGACACTCCTACCTAGTTGGTCCACCTTGTAGATGTAAAGTCAGAGACGATCGCTCATCTATTGCTGCTGTTTGAGTTGGTCATCTTCTAGACCTTCATCAGTGGTCACAGGACGCTGCCCACGCTGCGCTGTTGGCTGGATATTTTTGGTTGGTGGACGATTCTCAGTCCAGCAGTGACAGTGAGGTGTTTAAAACATCCATCGGTGCTGCTGTGTCTGATCCACTCATACCAGCACAACACACACTAACACTAACACACCCTTGCAAAATTACCCAGAGCAGGAAGAAAACCAATGTTGTCAGATCCTGCTGACATTTAATTCTTGATTTTGTAGATTTTTATCCTTTCTTCAGCAATGTTCTGTGTCTCCATCATTGTCCTGAAACAGCAATAATAAAAACATTATGTAGGTTTGGACAATGAAACTGTTTGAACAAGAACATGTATATTTGCCGTACAAGCAAACAGTACAGGAATTACACAGAAAAAATTGTAGAAGTAGTGAAAGAGGTTTGGAACAATCTGGACTCTTCTTAGAGCTGGCTGCCCCATCAACCTAAGCAATCAGGGAGAAGGGTCTGATAATACAAGCAAGCAGACAATTTTTTTTAGCCTTTACCAGATCTGGCCTTCACACTTTATTTTAGCACAAGGCCTCAACATAACAATGTGAAAAAGGTAAAAGAGTTTGAAGACTTTCCAAATGTATTGTAGTTATGACTGATTTTGTAATTCAACCTTCCCATTAGGTAGGTTAAGGAAAGGAAAGGTAGGTTAAGGACTTTTTTAGCATGTGCTTCAACTTACATTGTACTCTTTTAAGAGGTGATCTATAGAATCCCCAAGATACACCATCAAACATTGAATGACAACTTCTCTTGACATGTCAATGCTAGTATTGCTTGAAGCCTGAAATTACAAAAAATAATAATTATCCATTGGCTCTGCATATCAACAACATATCAATAATGTAGCAGCATTGAAGCACCAGTAGATGATCAAGAGACTTTTAATTAACTGCATAAATATAATTCACTTTATTTGGAGTCCAAGTTTAGATCTGTAGATGTTCACCTGAGAAATCACTGATCCTGTAACAAGTCTGATATCACTGACTTAATGTCAACATGATGAAATTCAAGTAAATGGAAAATGAGGTATGGTGAATTATGTTCAAACTGTGCATCACCATATCTTAATTTTGTATATGAATAATATGCAATCAGTTGTTGCTTTAATTTCAAATTCAGGTTGAAAATCACCAAAAGATGTTTTCTAACAAATCTAAATTTGTAAACTAACTGTGTACAAACATTTACACATATAATGTACATGAAATCTCTATCTCTGCATATTTTGTAGTGTCTGATAAACTGAGATTTCAAATATTCTTCATGCACCTGAAAAGAAAAACATTTGCTTTAAATCAACCAGACAGCTTCATATTTTACACTCATAATACATTTGTAAAACCTAAACAAACTCTCAAATATTACATTTGCTTGTCCACATGTACAGAAAATCTGAGGACTACACAAAACAACATATTTTTAAACCGTCATTCAGGAAAATATTTCAACAATTTTGGAAAGCTCAGCAGACACATTACAGTCAGGGATATTAGTCAGCAACCCAAGCACCTATGCTGGCAACAAGCATATCAGCAAAATGTCAGTTGTTTTCCCTCCAAGACAAAAACAGCGTTTCCAAATCTTCATTTAAGGAGCTAAAACTATAACGCATTAGTGTGGATGTAACCTAACACTTCTCTGTCAGTTCATTGTCCGCACTTGTGCTCTAATTTACAGACTTTAAAGCAGCGTTTAAAAATACACACCCGTGTAATGCAGAGGTCTTCAATTCTAAAACTTGAATCCATATTCCAGTCCTGCAATTTGCACTTTTTTCAGTTTTCTGTTGGAGTATTCTTTCAAATATTAGTTGTAGCCCATGCTGACACGAACTAAGTGTGCTTAGTTTGCATACTCAAAATGGCTGCCTAAGCAAGCTGTCACTGGTACTTTGCGATAAATACTATGTATTCAGACACACTACCCTCTCTTACATACTGCTTTCATGTAATGTTTAGTATGGAAGTGTAAGTAAGTAAGTAAGTAGGTAAATTTTATTTATAAAGCACTCTTAAAACAACTTACGTTGACCAAAGTGCTGTACATCGAATAAGCATACATAACACAACATTATGTTAAAAAAGTAAGAACCAAATAAAAATACAGAGTAAGAGACAAAATAAAACAGATACAAATAGACTAAACAATTAAAATTAACACGGCTCCTCACTGTTCAAATGCCAGCTTATAAAGGTATGTTTTTAGGAGTGATTTAAAAACAGCGGCCGAAGGTGCTTGTCGAATAGTAGGAGGTAGAGTGTTCCATAGCCTCGGAGCATAAACTGCAAATGCACGATCACCTTTTAGCTTCAAACGAGCCCTAGGAACAGTCAACAAGTTCTGAGTGGCTGATCTCAAAGATCGCTGTGCGGTTGCGGGAGAAAGCATACCACTGAGATAAGCCGGGGCTTGACCATTAAGCGCTTTAAAAACAAATAAAAGCTCTTGAAACTGAATCCTGTGCTGAACAGGCAGCCAATGTAGTGAGGCAAGGACTGGTGTAATATGGTTTCTTTTCTTGGTATTAGTCAGTAACCTTGCTGCTGCATTCTGGACTACCTGTAAGCGCTGCAACAGAGACTGATTAATCCCAATATACAGAGAATTACAGTAGTCAATTCTTGCAGAAATGAATGCATGAATAACTTTTTCCAGGTCAGAATAGCAGAGAAAAGGCTTAATCTTCGCAATATTTCTGAGCTGGAAGAAGCTCTTCCTTACCACAGAGTTGATTTGTTTATCAAATCGGAGGTCAGAGTCAAAGATAACACCAAGATTTCTCACAGATGTATTGACACATGTAGACAAGTGACCAAGGTTATTGGAGACACTATTGATGTGATGAGGACCCCCAAAAATGATAACCTCTGACTTGCTTTCATTCAGCTGAAGAAAATTGTCAGCCATCCACCTCTTCATGTCCTCAAGACAACTGCTAAGAGATGTTAACGAGCCATTGTCATTCGGTCTAATGGGAAGATAAAGCTGTATGTCATCAGCATACAGGTGAAAGCTGACATTGTGCTTCCTAATTATTTGACCCAATGGCAGCATATAGAGAGAAAAAAGGACAGGCCCTAGTATGGACCCTTGTGGAACACCACAAGAGACATCAGCAGAAGAAGAGAAATAGCTGCTAATATTCACTGAAAAGGTTCTATTCTTAAAATAAGATATGAACCAATTCAGGGCCTCTCCCTGTAACCCCACCCACTTTTCCAGGCGACCAACAAGTATGTCATGGTTAACAGTATCAAAAGCAGAACTAAGGTCCAATAAAATGAGGATGGCACAATTTCCCTCATCAACAGTAAGTAGCAAGTCATTTGTCACCTTCAGAAGAGCAGATTCAGTGCTGTGCATAGACTTAAAGCCAGATTGAAAAATCTCAAAAATACCATCTCTACTCAAAAATGGTAAAAGCTGAGAATATACAACCTTTTCCAGCAATTTAGCCAAGAATGGTAATTTAGAAATCGGCCTATAGTTACTAACCACTGTAGCATCAAGATTATGCTTTTGAGCAGAGGTGTAACTACAGCATGTTTAAAGCATGCTGGAACAGTACCAGTGGCAAGGGAAGTATTAATGATATCCAGGACAAAAGGTCCTAATATATCAAATGTCTCCCTAACTATCTGTGGGGGCATCACATCAAGTGGGGAGGTTGTTGGCTTTGTTTTCAGCACCAAATCTGTTAATTCGGAGATTGAAACAGCCTCAAACTTTTCAAACACACCTGGGCACGGCGGTGGAAGTGGAGAATCTATACCCAAGTAAGTAATGCCAGACCTAATTGTTTCAGTTTTTTCCACAAAAAAGTTTAAAAACTCTTCACATACTCTAGGAGAAGGAACATTTCCAACTTCGGGTGATGATTTAAATAAAGAATTTATTGTACTGAACAGTACTTTAGGTCTGTTGTAATTTTTGGCAATTATGCTTGAAAAGTATGCCTCTCTAGCAGACTTAACAGCTAGCTGATAGTCTTCCAGGCAACCTTTAAAAATATCCAAACTTACTTGCAATCTGTCCTTTCTCCATTTCCGTTCCGCTCTTCTACAAGCCTGTCTAATTTCCTGTGTGGATGCATTTAACCAGGGCTGAACTTTTGGTTTTAAGCGTTTAAATTTCATAGGGGCAAGAGAATCCAGAACAGTTGAACAGTTATAATTAAAAAAGTAACTAACTCATCCACATTAGCATGAGTCTGACCATCGTTGGGCAATTTTAACATGTCAGAAAAGGCTCAAGAAGGGGGCGGAGTCGCTAGCCGATTCACCACCTGTAGCCCATGTCTCAGTTAAAAACAACAGGTCCAAACCATGAGAAGTGAAAAAGTCATTTAAAATAAACGTCTTATTATGGACAGAGCGCGCATTTATCAGTGCCATATGGACTAGTGATGGGAATTTCGGCTCCTTTTAGAGAGCCGGTTCTTTAGGCTCGGCTCACTAAAAAGAGCCGGCTCTTTCGGCTCCCAAGTGGCTCCTTAGATTTTTTTGTTGCTTAAATTAATTTATTACCAAATTACATGTAAAATGAATTACTAATGTAAAAAAAAACATTGTATTAAATGTTTATTATTTAAATTGCTTTATTTATATACTCAACATGGAACAGAGACCTCCAACAATAAATTATAAAATACAAAAACAAAGACCCATCTCAATTAGACAAAAAGATCCGATTGTGTATATTATTTGTACATTTGCATCTAGAGTGGGACGGCATGGTGGCTAAGTGGGTAGCACTGTCGCCTGACGGCAAGAAGGTCCTGGGTTCGATCCCCAGGTGAAGAGCCTGGGTCCTTTCTGTGTGGAGTTTGCATGTCTTTCCCATGTCCGTGTGGGTTTCCTCCGGGTGCTCCGGTTTCCTCCCACAGTCCAAAGACATGCAAGTGAGGTGAATGTTCCTGTCATGAATGTAACCAAAGTGTAAAACGTGACGTTAAAATCCTAATAAACAAACAAAAAAATAAACAAGCATCTAGAGTGAAACAACACAACATCAACGAAGCATCACTCACACTCAAAAAAATATAAATGAAAATGTGCAAAACAAAAAGAAGATAGTTTAGTTAAGATTAGCATTCAGAAAAACCAAGGAGCTCATCTTTGATGGGTTGATCCTGTTTCTCTTTTCTGTTATGATCTGCCCTGTTAAAATAGATTCTCTCTGAGGGGACAGATACACAGTCTATGTGCCATCACATGTATAAGATGTGGGTAGACTGAACACTTGGTCTCCTACCAGTGGGCCTGCACTTCTCTGTAAAAGGGGCTCCTCGAGTCCAAACTTTACTATGTTTCCTCTCACTCATTTTCCTCACCTTTCCAGCGTGTAATGTCTGGCTGTGTAAGTTAATGTGTATATTTTTTTTTATTAATGTGTATTGGAACTGTGAGAGACTGAGCACCTAAGCATTTCACTCACCTTTCACACCTGTGTTAATGTGACGTGACAATAATGTGATTTGATTTGATTTGTGTAAAGCGCTGAGTTCTCTCTCTCTCTCTCTCTCTCTCTCTCTCTCTCTCTCAATTCAATTCAATTCAATTCAAAAGTGCTTTATTAGCATGACAAATATTCACATTTGTATTGCCAAAGCGCATTTACAAACTAGATAATAAATGAAAAAAAAAAAAATAATAATGTTCAATAACCTTAGTAATTAGCCTTAAAAAATTAACATAAACAAATTAGAACAAGTATATAAAGTGTGTATATGTATGTGTGGAAAAAGTATTTGTAAGTGTGTGTGCGTGTGTGCGTGCATTTGATGGTGTGTGTGTATAGTGTGTGTATGATGGTGTGTGTGTGCGAGTATGTGTGAGTGTGTATGGGATACAGTATAAGGTCACTCACTGTCCCTCACCTGGTGGCAGGTGTGTAAGTAGAGAGCTGCGAGTGTGCAGCTCGCTCTGTGCTCCCCCAGTAGGTAGGGCAGCTTGTCAGGGTTTGAGAGAGAATTAAAATTGGGGATAATTTTGTTGATTTTGGTAAAAAATTGTTTTCGAATGTGTGTGTATTTTGTACATTCAGTGAGGAAGTGCAGCTCTGTCTCTATTTGGTTTGAAGAGCAGTGTTGACACACTCTCTCCTCTCTGGGCATCCAGGACTGTCTGTGTCGTCCCGTCTCGATGGCCAGGCTGTGTTCGCTGAGTCTGTACCTTGTCAGGCTGTTTCTGAGTTTTGGATCAGTTATAGTGCTGAGATAATCTGCCACACTATACTGTCTATTTAGAGCCAAATAACATTGTAGTTTACTTTGGAGTTTAGTTTGTATTTCCCAATAGGCCAAATAGTTTATCTTTAATTCATGTGTAATTTGATCAGTTCTGATTAGGTTCTGGTCTTGAGTCTTAATAGTGTTAGTCTGTGTTAGTGGTGTGTTAGTATGTGTTAATGGTGTGTTAATGCAGTGACTCAGGACCAGTTGGATGAGGGGACTGGTATCTTTGCTCAGCTCTTGGTATTGCAGAGCTTTGTAATGATACGAGTGTGGGTCGCTCTCTTTTAGATGATTCCAGAATTGTATTGCCCTTTTTTGTATATTAATAATAAGTGGGTATCGGCCTAATTCTGCCCTGCACACATTGTTGGTGGTGTGTCTGTGCACCTTTAATATTGTTTTACAAAATTCTGTGTGCAGGGTCTCAATTGGATGTTGTTCCCATTTGTTAAATTGTTGGTGTGTAAGCGGGCCCCACACTTCACTGCCATACAGGGCAATTGGTTTAATTATTTGATTGGGATTTCTACAGAAGTTTGTTTTTTTATGGCATAGAAGGCTCTGTGTGCTTTTTCTCTCAGTTCATTCACTGCCAGGTTGTAGTTTCCTGATGAACTAATGTTTAGTCCAAGGTAGGTATAGTTTTTAGAGTGTTCAATTTCATGGTGTCCTAATTTAAATGTGTGTTTGGTTCCCTGAGATCTGGATCTTTTCTGGAAGGTCATAATTTTGGTCTTTTTGAGGTTGACTGTCAGGGCCCAGGTCTGACAGTACTGCTGCAGCAGGTCCAGTTTGTGCTGGAGACCCTGAGCGCTGGGGGACAGCAGGACCAGATCATCTGCATACAGCAGGAGTTTAATCTCTGAGTCGTGTAGAGTGAGACCGGGCGTGGCTGAGTGCTCTAACATGGAGGCCAATTCATTAATATAGATGTTAAATAGAGTTGGGCTCAGACAGCAGCCCTGTCTCACTCCACGCTCCTGAGAGATAAAATTTGTTTGTTTATTGCCAATTCTTATTCCGCACTGGTTTTCTGTGTACATAGATTTGATAAGATCATATGTTTTACCCCCTACACCACTTTCTAATAGTTTGTAAAACAATCCTTGATGCCAAATTGAGTCAAAAGCCTTTTTAAAGTCAATAAAGCAGGCAAATATTTTTACATGGTTTTGAACTACATATTTTTCAATGAGGGTGTGTAGGGTGTAAATATGATCAGTTGTGCGGTAATTTGGTAAAAATCCAATTTGACTTTTACTCAGGACATTGTGCTCAATAAGGAAGCTTGAAAACCTTGAGTTAATTATACTACAGAATAACTTCCCCAGATTACTGTTCACACAGATGCCCCGGTAATTATTAGGGTCGAATTTATCTCCACTTTTGTAAATTGGTGTTATGAGACCTTGATTCCAGATTTCAGGGAAGGAACCTACACTCAGAACCAGGTTAAAGACTTTTAAAATGGCTAATCGAAATTTGGAACTGCTGTGTTTAATCATTTCATTCAGGATTCCATCAGGTCCTGATGATTTCTTTGGTTTTAATTTATTTATTTTATTAAGGAGTTCCTGCTCAGTAATGGAGGAGTCTAAAGGGTTTTGATTATCTTTAATAGCCAATTCAAGTTCTATAAGTCTTCTATTGATGTCATTTTGTTCTGAATTTGTGTTGAATGTTATGTTTTTAAATAGTGATTGGAAGTGGGCTGTCCATATATCCCCATCCTGAATAGCTAATTCTTCATGTTCTTTTTTATTTAGTTTGTTCCAATTGTCCCAAAATTGATGTGTGTTGATTGACTCCTCAATTAGTGTCAGTTGTTTGTTTGTGTGTTGTGCTTTTTTGGTTCTGAGTGTACGTTTATATTGTCGAAGCTTTTCACAGTAAAGAAGTCGTATGTTAGTGTTGTTTGGGTCTCTGTGTTTTTGATTTGATAATGTTCTGAGTTCTGTTCGTAAATGTTGACAGTCTTTATCAAACCAGCTGTCATCTTTTGTTAATTTGGGTTTTAGTGTAGATCTAAGTTTTAGTTTTGCCTTCTCTGCTGTTCTTCTAAAGATTAGGTTAATTTTTTGGACTGCCTGATTTACTCCTTCTTTACTGTGAGTGTATGCAGTGTCCAGAAAGCTATCTAAGAGTGTTTGAGTTTGGTGGCTGATGATTGCTTTCTGGAACTCTTCTGCGCTGTTCTCGGCCCATCTGTAGGATCTGGGGATGTTGTACAGCTTACTGGGCCGTGTGTGTGTGGTGGGGTTAGTTTCTGTCTTTTTAATGAACACAGTAATTTGGCTGTGATCAGACAGAGGGGTTAGAGGTTTAACAGTGAATGCACTGAGAGAGAAAGGGTCTAAATCTGTTACCATATAATCTACTGTACTGTTCCCAAGAGATGAGCAATACGTGTATCTTCCTAAAGAGTCCCCTCGTATCCTACCATTGACAATGTACAGACCCAGACTTCGACAGAGCTGCAGGAGGTATTTTCCGTTTTTGTTTATCCCAATGTCATAGTTATTCCTGTAAATGGAAGAGGAATGATTATTAAGGAACATATTATTCTTAATAAAGTGATCTCCGTGTGTTTTTAAAGTGTCTGATTGTGTTCCTGTTCTTGCATTCAGGATTCCACAGATGAGCACATTTCCCTGGGCCTGGAAATGGCTCGTCTCTCTCTCTAGTTCTGTAAATATATCATTTGAGTAGTATGGAGACTCTGAAGGAGGGATGTAAATGGCACAAAGGAATAAGTCCCTCTGTGATGATAATATAGATTTGTTTAATTTAAGCCAGATGTGGTATTTTGCTTGTTTTATTGTGTCTATGAAATTATGTAGGTTTGATTTATACCAGATGATGAGCCCCCCAGAGTCTCTGCCCTGGTGCACTGTGCTCAGTTTTTGGGAGGGTATTAGAATTTCCCTGTAGTTTTGAGGACAGTAAGTGACCGTATCAGCTCTCTCTCTCTCTCTCTCTCCCTCCTGTTCATGTGCACGCTGTCTGTGTGTGTGTGTAACCCCGCCCCTCCTGCTCAGTGTAAACACACAAACGCAACCACGCATCTTGACCAATCACGTGCGGCTTTGACAGAAAAAAAAAACGGAAAAAAACGAATCGGCTCCCAATCAGGAGCCGGATCCCGTCGTTCACTTTAAAGAGCCGGCTCTTAGAGCCGGATCGTTCGCAACCGACCCATCACTAATATGGACTGACACAGAATGAGACTGGGGTAACGGTGTGTATTTCAGTGCTCTGAGACTGACAGTGTGCGATTTCAGACGCAGCCTTCATGTCAGCATGGGCTACAACTACTAGATAAAAGCATACTTTGACAGAAAAATAAAAAAATCACCTAACTGTCCTCTTGTGGTCTCACTGTATCAAGAACAGGAATATAAAACCATTCAGAAAGGCTCAGATAGCACACAACTCTTAGCTAACTTAACTGGCAAATTTACAATTTGTATTTAAATGTAATGAGACTAAAAACGATTTATTCTGCTGAAATAAACTTCAATTAAACATCATATAACATTAATAAAACACAGTGATTAAGTGCATTTCATTTGTGAACAAGAAACTGAATAATTCGTAATTACTCACCCCTGACAGCAAATGTTTAGCCCCACTGTTGTGCAGTTTGCTAAGTGCGGCAGGGGTTGAAGAAATTTGTGGAAAAAAACCCCTGAAAAAATGCAAACAATATACGATAACTTGTTTGATATCAACTTAAAGCACATCAATGTTTATGTTTGCTACAGTAAAAGAAACCATTTGATCCCTAAAAATTTTAAAAATCTCACCTTTGAAAATAGGACTGCTGCTCCTACATGTGGTGTGCTCTCCGTGCGCGCGCAAAATAGTGTTGAGTTCCAGCATAAAGTGATTAAAATCCACATATCATTCTGAGTACAATTTATCCATTTTCTACATCTTTCTGCGTCCAGATAAAAAATAATTATATACTACTCAATGGTTCACAGCTGATTTTATTTAACCAAAACTGTGTAAAATTTAACTGATAAACCATTTAAAATTGTTTAACTCAACTCAATTTAATTTCAAACTGTCTAAGGTTGTTTTTATTATGTTTAGGTTACTTATAATTATGTACTTAATATTAATTAATCCCAGTCCCACTTTTTACAGTCTATCTATCTATCTATCTATCTATCTATCTATCTATCTATCTATCTATCTATCTATCTATCTATCTATCTATCTTTCTAAAAAAACAAGTTTGGTGACAATAGCTGCACTTGGCTTCATGTAACAATGTATTGATTTCTGTTTTTGTGATTATGGTCATGGTTATACTTTATTAATTCCTTATCCCTGCCATTATAAAACACTATTAGCCATTACTGTAAAAATGAAACAAAAATAAATATATAGTAAGTTCATCTCATCCCCCAGTGTTCATGCTACATCTCTGCAAAATAATAACACTCAACAATTTCTATTCACCATATTCAGTGAAAACACTGATGCTTTTGACAAAGTTCTGTTTAGTAAGCTGGTGTAGACAGCTTAAATGATCTTTGTGCAAACTGCACCATAAATGATCACAGCGTCTTTTTTAAATAGTTTACTTCAACGCTGAAAACAAAGCAAAATAAGTTTGCATATGAACAGAAATGAAGCTACAAATCAAAAGTTTCTTTCATTTAGTTTAAACATTTGGAGGCACCGAAAAGCACAGACAAAAGCAGAAGAATAAAAGATAATAAATGTATAATACATGAATATGAAAAATGTACTCAGCGGTCACTCAGACGGTGGCTCACTGTAACTCGAGTCACACCTCCAGCCACTGTGGAGACCCTACCTACCTACTGTAACGAACTGTGCTAGTTCCCCATTCCTATTCCTCTAAATCTCTTCTCTAAACCCCGTTTCTAGCACAGGTGTCTGCGGGACTGGAAGTGGGTGGAGAGCCGGGATTCGAACCCTCCACCACGACTACCGTCATTATTACAGGAGCAACGCTCTCACCACTGAGCTACCGGAGAGTACTGATTAGAATGCAGCGAAAACGCTTTTGTTCTTTTAGTGGAATATAAACCCCGCCCCCTGGGCTCTAATTGGCTGTAAGTTAATGTCTACATCCAGCCCACTGATTGGACAGTGAAAAGATGTGTACATCGCTAAGGCAACAGCATCACGTAGTCGAACTCAACACGCAGAGCTGATTTAATCATTAAGTGCCCTTAATAACACTGAAACTTAGTGGAACTCTTTCTGTTATTTTTTTTATTGTCTTATTTAAGCTGATCCCTGTTCCCTTTATCTACATACAGTGGGGCTTGAAAGTTTGTGAACCCTTTAGAATTTTCTATATTTCTGCATAAATATGACCTAAAATGACCGAATGACAATGGCTCGTTAACATCTCTTAGCAGTTGTCTTGAGGACATAAAGAGGTGGATGGCTGACAATTTTCTTCAGCTGAATGAAAGCAAGTCAGAGGTTATCATTTTTGGGGGTCCTCATCACATCAATAGTGTCTCCAATAACCTTGGTCACTTGTCTACATGTGTCAATACATCTGTGAGAAATCTTGGTGTTATCTTTGACTCTGACCTCCGATTTGATAAACAAATCAACTCTGTGGTAAGGAAGAGCTTCTTCCAGCTCAGAAATATTGCGAAGATTAAGCCTTTTCTCTGCTATTCTGACCTGGAAAAAGTTATTCATGCATTCATTTCTGCAAGAATTGACTACTGTAATTCTCTGTATATTGGGATTAATCAGTCTCTGTTGCAGCGCTTACAGGTAGTCCAGAATGCAGCAGCAAGGTTACTGACTAATACCAAGAAAAGAAACCATATTACACCAGTCCTTGCCTCACTACATTGGCTGCCTGTTCAGCACAGGATTCAGTTTCAAGTGCTTTTATTTGTTTTTAAAGCGCTTAATGGTCAAGCCCCGGCTTATCTCAGTGGTATGCTTTCTCCCGCAACCGCACAGCGATCTTTGAGATCAGCCACTCAGAATTTGTTGACTGTTCCTAGGGCTCGTTTGAAGCTAAAAGGTGATCGTGCATTTGCAGTTTATGCTCCGAGGCTATGGAACACTCTACCTCCTACTTTTCGACAAGCACCTTCGGCCGCTGTTTTTAAATCACTCCTAAAAACATACCTTTATAAGCTGGCATTTGAACAGTGAGGAGCCGTGTTAATTTTAATTGTCTTGTCTATTTGTATCTGTTTTATTTTGTCTCTTACTCTGTATTTTTATTTGGTTCTTACTTTATTAACATAATGTTGTGTTATGTATGCTTATTCGATGTACAGCACTTTGGTCAACGTAAGTTGTTTTAAGAGTGCTTTATAAATAAAATTTACCTACTTACTTACTTACTTACACTTCCATACTAAACATTACATGAAAGCAGTATGTAAGAGAGGGTAGTGTGTCTGAATACATAGTATTTATCGCAAAGTACCAGTGACAGCTTGCTTAGGCAGCCATTTTGAGTATGCAAACTAAGCACACTTAGTTCGTGTCAGCATGGGCTACAACTAATATTTGAAAGAATACTCCAACAGAAAACTGAAAAAAGTGCAAATTGCAGGACTGGAATATGGATTCAAGTTTTAGAATTGAAGACCTCTGCATTACACGGGTGTGTATTTTTAAACGCTGCTTTAAAGTCTGTAAATTAGAGCACAAGTGCGGACAATGAACTGACAGAGAAGTGTTAGGTTACATCCACACTAATGCGTTATAGTTTTAGCTCCTTAAATGAAGATTTGAAAACGCTGTTTTTGTCTTGGAGGGAAAACAACTGACATTTTGCTGATATGCTTGTTGCCAGCATAGGTGCTTGGGTTGCTGACTAATATCCCTGACTGTAATGTGTCTGCTGAGCTTTCCAAAATTGTTGAAATATTTTCCTGAATGACGGTTTAAAAATATGTTGTTTTGTGTAGTCCTCAGATTTTCTGTACATGTGGACAAGCAAATGTAATATTTGAGAGTTTGTTTAGGTTTTACAAATGTATTATGAGTGTAAAATATGAAGCTGTCTGGTTGATTTAAAGCAAATGTTTTTCTTTTCAGGTGCATGAAGAATATTTGAAATCTCAGTTTATCAGACACTACAAAATATGCAGAGATAGAGATTTCATGTACATTATATGTGTAAATGTTTGTACACAGTTAGTTTACAAATTTAGATTTGTTAGAAAACATCTTTTGGTGATTTTCAACCTGAATTTGAAATTAAAGCAACAACTGATTGCATATTATTCATATACAAAATTAAGATATGGTGATGCACAGTTTGAACATAATTCACCATACCTCATTTTCCATTTACTTGAATTTCATCATGTTGACATTAAGTCAGTGATATCAGACTTGTTACAGGATCAGTGATTTCTCAGGTGAACATCTACAGATCTAAACTTGGACTCCAAATAAAGTGAATTATATTTATGCAGTTAATTAAAAGTCTCTTGATCATCTACTGGTGCTTCAATGCTGCTACATTATTGATATGTTGTTGATATGCAGAGCCAATGGATAATTATTATTTTTTGTAATTTCAGGCTTCAAGCAATACTAGCATTGACATGTCAAGAGAAGTTGTCATTCAATGTTTGATGGTGTATCTTGGGGATTCTATAGATCACCTCTTAAAAGAGTACAATGTAAGTTGAAGCACATGCTAAAAAAGTCCTTAACCTACCTTTCCTTTCCTTAACCTACCTAATGGGAAGGTTGAATTACAAAATCAGTCATAACTACAATACATTTGGAAAGTCTTCAAACTCTTTTACCTTTTTCACATTGTTATGTTGAGGCCTTGTGCTAAAATAAAGTGTGAAGGCCAGATCTGGTAAAGGCTAAAAAAAATTGTCTGCTTGCTTGTATTATCGGACCCTTCTCCCTGATTGCTTAGGTTGATGGGGCAGCCAGCTCTAAGAAGAGTCCAGATTGTTCCAAACCTCTTTCACTACTTCTACTATTTTTTCTGTGTAATTCCTGTACTGTTTGCTTGTACGGCAAATATACATGTTCTTGTTCAAACAGTTTCATTGTCCAAACCTACATAATGTTTTTATTATTGCTGTTTCAGGACAATGATGGAGACACAGAACATTGCTGAAGAAAGGATAAAAATCTACAAAATCAAGAATTAAATGTCAGCAGGATCTGACAACATTGGTTTTCTTCCTGCTCTGGGTAATTTTGCAAGGGTGTGTTAGTGTTAGTGTGTGTTGTGCTGGTATGAGTGGATCAGACACAGCAGCACCGATGGATGTTTTAAACACCTCACTGTCACTGCTGGACTGAGAATCGTCCACCAACCAAAAATATCCAGCCAACAGCGCAGCGTGGGCAGCGTCCTGTGACCACTGATGAAGGTCTAGAAGATGACCAACTCAAACAGCAGCAATAGATGAGCGATCGTCTCTGACTTTACATCTACAAGGTGGACCAACTAGGTAGGAGTGTCTAATAGAGTGGACAGTGAGTGGACACGGTATTTAAAAACTCCAGCAGCGCTGCTGTGTCTGATCCACTCATACCAGCACAACACACACTAACACACCACCACCATGTAATTGTAACTGCAGGGCTGAGAGTGATCCACCACCTAAATAATACCTGCTCTGTGGTGGTCCTGTGGGGGTCCTAACCTTGAAGAACAGGGCGAAAGGGGGCTAACAAAGCATGTAGACAAATGGATAGATTACAGTCAGTAATTGTAGAACTACAAAGTGCTTCTATATGGTAAGTGTAGCTGATAAAATGGACAGTGAGTGTAGAAACAAGGAGGTGGTTTTAATGTTGTAACTGATCAGTGTAGTTGCACTTGTCTTTTAGAAGAACACATTGTTATGTTTGTTGGTGCATGTAATTAATAAAAGTGTTCATATGAAAATAGAAAAAGTTTTGCATTTGTCATTGTTGTTATTAAATGCCCCAGTGTGTCTGTAATGCCAGTAGTTGATGGACAGAGGTTCTTCATGCAGTTCTGGCACTTTTTACTGTCTTTTTTTTTTATCACAAAAGAGCATAAATGTAGTCTTTCCTTTATTAACATGGATGACAAATAGATTGTCACTTGAAAAAGATTCGTTTTATGCATGGCAATCTGTTATAAAATAAATAAATCTTGCCACAAAGAAGAGATATTATTGGGTATAAAGTTAGTGAAAACATTTAGTCATGTGATACCAATTAAAACTTGGTTAAAAGTTATGTAACAGTTTGCTAAATTGAGTTTAAATAATTATTTAATTTAATGAATCCAAAACATCTTTATCCAGACATTTAATAAACTTAATTACATTTAACTCAGAATATTAGTAAATATAAATCAAATTTTACTATATAAATGATCAAACATAGATCAGTTTTACTAAATGTTTATACACTTTCCTTGTAAAATTGATTTCTATTTACTAAATATTTTTGAGCTACATTAACTCAAACATGCCATGCTATTGCTGAATTCAACACATTTTACCTGTTTCTTTTACTAACATCTACTTAATTTTTTTGTCTAATTTTTGTTAACCTATTCAGTAGATTTTACTTAAAGCTTAAGAAATTAAAATCTACTCAATTATATTACGTGTCACTTTGTTGCCATAATTATTTTTAAGTAAACCTTAGTCACATTGTTTACAGTGTAGGTAGGTAGGTAGGTAGGTAGGTAGGTAGGTAGGTAGGTAGGTAGGTTGGTTGATAGATAGATAGATAGATAGATAGATAGATAGATAGATAGATAGATAGATAGATAGATACTTATATTAAATTATTAAAAAAAAAAAAAAAAAAATAGTCACTGCAGTGCAGTCTGTATGGGTTCCGGGAGGGCTAGCTAGCACTTATGTGATTTCGTCGTAATTTTATTCATTGTACATCAGCTCCAGTGTCAATGCCAATCTTTTTTCTGAATCTGTCGCACCAAAAGAAAACGCTATCTAATGAAGACTGAATTATATTATTGAGTGTGATGGCTTTACTTTATTTTATCTGAGGCAGTGATGGCTCAATGGTTAAGGTACAGAGCTAGTAATTAAAAGGTTGCTGGTTCAAGCCCAACATCTGCTAGGTTGCTGCTGTTGGGCACTTAAGCAAGGCCCTCAACCTTCAATTTCCTGCAGTGTATACAGTCTCAACTGTAAGTCGCTTTGGATAAAAGCGTCTGCTAAATGCTGAAAATGTAAATCTGATTAATAGTAAAGCTGGTCTCCTTCCATGTTCAAACTTATTTAAACATGAAAAAGATTGATGACAATTTCTGTTGATGACCAGAGCTGATTGTTTAGTCATAGTAGAGCCATAATAAATATATTTTAAAAAAATGTATTTATATATATATTTTATATTATTATTTTTTTTTTTTACAAATTATAACTTCTGTAACATTTTTTTAGGAAACCATTACCTGTCACATCTTCAAATCATGTCTCGTTTGTACTCATCACTACCTTTGTAACAGTTTTTAACAAAGTCATGTTCACAAAAGCTGTGATGTACTGCTGCTGTCCACGGACTCATCACACTGACTGGATGCGAAACCACCCACGTAACCAGATCCCGAACATAACCATCACTCTTCTAACTATCATACTCATCAGAGAGAGTGGAGATTACATCGGGACCATTCTTCTCGTGAAAACAGTGTTTGCTATTATTATTACTGCCAAAGACTTTCTTATTCTATATAAAAAACCATCTCGCTCCCTATCTTCCCATCAATTGTTCCAAGATGCTGAAGGTGTCCAGGTAATCTGTTGGGGCCCTTCAGAATAATCTTGATCCAACTGTGTGTGAACGTCATTAAGGGCACCTGCTGAAACATCAAAGGTTTGGGATCCCCTCACCCTCTTGTAGGAAAGTGCAGCAGATCTTCTTTCCAATGTTCTTCTGTGGCTCACTATCCAACAATCAGTGGTGGTGGCGACATAGCTGACTCCCATAAGATGTGAATTTAAATAAACCTTCATTTGAGTAGTAGTTTCCCATATTTTATCGTGAAGAGTGGGTCTACATAACATTTCAATAATAACACAAGAGTAACAATCACAATGACAACAACAATAATAATGATAGGAAACAAATTATTACAATAAAAACGGTTTTATTATAATTAATTAAAAGAATTAAAACTGCTCATTTGTAATTCATCTCTGTGCTTTGCGTTTGAACACGTGATGCTGTTGCCTTAGCGATGTACACATCTTTTCACTGCCCAATCAGTGGGCTGGCTGGAGACATTAACTACCAGCCAATTAGAGCCCAGGGGGCGGGGTTTATATTCCACTAAAAGAACAAAAGCGTTTTCGCTGCATTCTAATCAGTACTCTCCGGTAGCTCAGTGGTGAGAGCGTTGCTCCTGTAATAATGACGGTAGTCGTGGTGGAGGGTTCGAATCCCGGCTCTCCACCCACTTCCAGTCCCGCAGACACCTGTGCTAGAAACGGGGTTTAGAGAAGAGATTTAGAGGAATAGGAATGGGGAACTAGCACAGTTCGTTACAGTAGGTAGGTAGGGTCTCCACAGTGGCTGGAGGTGTGACTCGAGTTACAGTGAGCCACCGTCTGAGTGACCGCTGAGTACATTTTTCATATTCATGTATTATACATTTATTATCTTTTATTCTTCTGCTTTTGTCTGTGCTTTTCGGTGCCTCCAAATGTTTAAACTAAATGAAATAAACTTTTGATTTGTAGCTTCATTTCTGTTCATATGCAAACTTATTTTGCTTTGTTTTCAGCGTTGAAGTAAACTATTTTAAAAAGACGCTGTGATCATTTATGGTGCAGTTTGCACAAAGATCATTTAAGCTGTCTACACCAGCTTACTAAACAGAACTTTGTCAAAAGCATCAGTGTTTTCACTGAATATGGTGAATAGAAATTGTTGAGTGTTATTATTTTGCAGAGATGTAGCATGAACACTGGGGGATGAGATGAACTTACTATATATTTATTTTTGTTTCATTTTTACAGTAATGGCTAATAGTGTTTTATAATGGCAGGGATAAGGAATTAATAAAGTATAACCATGACCATAATCACAAAAACAGAAATCAATACATTGTTACATGAAGCCAAGTGCAGCTATTGTCACCAAACTTGTTTTTTTAGAGATAGATAGATAGATAGATAGATAGATAGATAGATAGATAGATAGATAGATAGATAGATAGATAGATAGATAGATAGATAGATAGATAGAAAAGTAAAAAGTGGGACTGGGATTAATTAATATTAAGTACATAATTATAAGTAATATAAACATAATAAAAACAACCTTAGACAGTTTGAAATTAAATTGAGTTGAGTTAAACAATTTTAAATGGTTTATCAGTTAAATTTTACACAGTTTTGGTTAAATAAAATCAGCTGTGAACCATTGAGTAGTATATAATTATTTTTTATCTGGACGCAGAAAGATGTAGAAAATGGATAAATTGTACTCAGAATGATATGTGGATTTTAATCACTTTATGCTGGAACTCAACACTATTTTGCGCGCGCACGGAGAGCACACCACATGTAGGAGCAGCAGTCCTATTTTCAAAGGTGAGATTTTTAAAATTTTTAGGGATCAAATGGTTTCTTTTACTGTAGCAAACATAAACATTGATGTGCTTTAAGTTGATATCAAACAAGTTATCGTATATTGTTTGCATTTTTTCAGGTTTTTTTCCCACAAATTTCTTCAACCCCTGCCGCACTTAGCAAACTGCACAACAGTGGGGCTAAACATTTGCTGTCAGGGGTGAGTAATTACGAATTATTCAGTTTCTTGTTCACAAATGAAATGCACTTAATCACTGTGTTTTATTAATGTTATATGATGTTTAATTGAAGTTTATTTCAGCAGAATAAATCGTTTTTAGTCTCATTACATTTAAATACAAATTGTAAATTTGCCAGTTAAGTTAGCTAAGAGTTGTGTGCTATCTGAGCCTTTCTGAATGGTTTTATATTCCTGTTCTTGATACAGTGAGACCACAAGAGGACAGTTAGGTGATTTTTTTATTTTTCTGTCAAAGTATGCTTTTATCTAGTAGTTGTAGCCCATGCTGACATGAAGGCTGCGTCTGAAATCGCACACTGTCAGTCTCAGAGCACTGAAATACACACCGTTACTCCAGTCTCATTCTGTGTCAGTCCATATTAGTGATGGGTCGGTTGCGAACGATCCGGCTCTAAGAGCCGGCTCTTTAAAGTGAACGACGGGATCCGGCTCCTGATTGGGAGCCGATTCGTTTTTTTCCGTTTTTTTTTTCTGTCAAAGCCGCACGTGATTGGTCAAGATGCGTGGTGGCGTTTGTGTGTTTACACTGAGCAGGAGGGGCGGGGTTACACACACACACAGACAGCGTGCACATGAACAGGAGGGAGAGAGAGAGAGAGAGAGAGAGAGAGAGAACTCAGCGCTTTACACAAATCAAATCAAATCACATTATTGTCACGTCACATTAACACAGGTGTGAAAGGTGAGTGAAATGCTTAGGTGCTCAGTCTCTCACAGTTCCAATACACATTAATAAAAAAAAATATACACATTAACTTACACAGCCAGACATTACACGCTGGAAAGGTGAGGAAAATGAGTGAGAGGAAACATAGTAAAGTTTGGACTCGAGGAGCCCCTTTTACAGAGAAGTGCAGGCCCACTGGTAGGAGACCAAGTGTTCAGTCTACCCACATCTTATACATGTGATGGCACATAGACTGTGTATCTGTCCCCTCAGAGAGAATCTATTTGAACAGGGCAGATCATAACAGAAAAGAGAAACAGGATCAACCCATCAAAGATGAGCTCCTTGGTTTTTCTGAATGCTAATCTTAACTAAACTATCTTCTTTTTGTTTTGCACATTTTCATTTATATTTTGTTGAGTGTGAGTGATGCTTCGTTGATGTTGTGTTGTTTCACTCTAGATGCTTGTTTATTTTTTTGTTTGTTTATTAGGATTTTAACGTCACGTTTTACACTTTGGTTACATTCATGACAGGAACATTCACCTCACTTGCATGTCTTTGGACTGTGGGAGGAAACCGGAGCACCCGGAGGAAACCCACACGGACATGGGAAAGACATGCAAACTCCACACAGAAAGGACCCAGGCTCTTCACCTGGGGATCGAACCCAGGACCTTCTTGCCGTCAGGCGACAGTGCTACCCACTTAGCCACCATGCCGTCCCACTCTAGATGCAAATGTACAAATAATATACACAATCGGATCTTTTTGTCTAATTGAGATGGGTCTTTGTTTTTGTATTTTATAATTTATTGTTGGAGGTCTCTGTTCCATGTTGAGTATATAAATAAAGCAATTTAAATAATAAACATTTAATACAATGTTTTTTTTTACATTAGTAATTCATTTTACATGTAATTTGGTAATAAATTAATTTAAGCAACAAAAAAATCTAAGGAGCCACTTGGGAGCCGAAAGAGCCGGCTCTTTTTAGTGAGCCGAGCCTAAAGAACCGGCTCTCTAAAAGGAGCCGAAATTCCCATCACTAGTCCATATGGCACTGATAAATGCGCGCTCTGTCCATAATAAGACGTTTATTTTAAATGACTTTTTCACTTCTCATGGTTTGGACCTGTTGTTTTTAACTGAGACATGGGCTACAGGTGGTGAATCGGCTAGCGACTCCGCCCCCTTCTTGAGCCTTTTCTGACATGTTAAAATTGCCCAACGATGGTCAGACTCATGCTAATGTGGATGAGTTAGTTACTTTTTTAAATTATAACTGTTCAACTGTTCTGGATTCTCTTGCCCCTATGAAATTTAAACGCTTAAAACCAAAAGTTCAGCCCTGGTTAAATGCATCCACACAGGAAATTAGACAGGCTTGTAGAAGAGCGGAACGGAAATGGAGAAAGGACAGATTGCAAGTAAGTTTGGATATTTTTAAAGGTTGCCTGGAAGACTATCAGCTAGCTGTTAAGTCTGCTAGAGAGGCATACTTTTCAAGCATAATTGCCAAAAATTACAACAGACCTAAAGTACTGTTCAGTACAATAAATTCTTTACTTAAATCATCACCCGAAGTTGGAAATGTTCCTTCTCCTAGAGTATGTGAAGAGTTTTTAAACTTTTTTGTGGAAAAAACTGAAACAATTAGGTCTGGCATTACTTACTTGGGTATAGATTCTCCACTTCCACCGCCGTGCCCAGGTGTGTTTGAAAAGTTTGAGGCTGTTTCAATCTCCGAATTAACAGATTTGGTGCTGAAAACAAAGCCAACAACCTCCCCACTTGATGTGATGCCCCCACAGATAGTTAGGGAGACATTTGATATATTAGGATCTTTTGTCCTGGATATCATTAATACTTCCCTTGCCACTGGTACTGTTCCAGCATGCTTTAAACATGCTGTAGTTACACCTCTGCTCAAAAGCATAATCTTGATGCTACAGTGGTTAGTAACTATAGGCCGATTTCTAAATTACCATTCTTGGCTAAATTGCTGGAAAAGGTTGTATATTCTCAGCTTTTACCATTTTTGAGTAGAGATGGTATTTTTGAGATTTTTCAATCTGGCTTTAAGTCTATGCACAGCACTGAATCTGCTCTTCTGAAGGTGACAAATGACTTGCTACTTACTGTTGATGAGGGAAATTGTGCCATCCTCATTTTATTGGACCTTAGTTCTGCTTTTGATACTGTTGACCATGACATACTTGTTGGTCGCCTGGAAGAGTGGGTGGGGTTACAGGGAGAGGCCCTGAATTGGTTCATATCTTATTTTAAGAATAGAACCTTTTCAGTGAATATTAGCAGCTATTTCTCTTCTTCTGCTGATGTCTCTTGTGGTGTTCCACAAGGGTCCATACTAGGGCCCCTCCTTTTTTCTCTCTATATGCTGCCATTGGGTCAAATAATTAGGAAGCACAATGTCAGCTTTCACCTGTATGCTGATGACATACAGATTTATCTTCCCATTAGACCGAATGACAATGGCTCGTTAACATCTCTTAGCAGTTGTCTTGAGGACATAAAGAGGTGGATGGCTGACAATTTTCTTCAACTGAATGAAAGCAAGTCAGAGGTTATTGTTTTTGGGGGTCCTCATCACATCAATAGTGTCTCCAATAACCTTGGTCACTTGTCTACATGTGTCAATACATCTGTGAGAAATCTTGGTGTTATCTTTGACTCTGACCTCTGATTTGATAAACAAATCAACTCTGTGGTAAGGAAGAGCTTCTTCCAGCTCAGAAATATTGTGAAGATTAAGCCTTTTCTCTGCTATTCTGACCTGGAAAAAGTTATTCATGCATTCATTTCTGCAAGAATTGACTACTGTAATTCTCTGTATATTGGGATTAGTCAGTCTCTGTTGCGGCGCTTGCAGGTAGTCCAGAATGCAGCAGCAAGGTTACTGACTAATACCAAGAAAAGAAACCATATTTCACCTGTCCTTGCCTCACTACATTGGCTGCCTGTTCAGCACAGGATTCAGTTTCAAGTGCTTTTATTTGTTTTTAAAGCGCTTAATGGTCAAGCCCCGGCTTATCTCGGTGGTATGCTTTCTCCCGCAACCGCACAGCGATCTTTGAGATCAGCCACTCAGAACTTGTTGACTGTTCCTAGGGCTCGTTTGAAGCTAAAAGGTGATCGTGCATTTGCAGTTTATGCTCCGAGGCTATGGAACACTCTACCTCTTAATATTCGACAAGCACCTTCGGCCGCTGTTTTTAAATCACTCCTAAAAACATACCTTTATAAGCTGGCATTTGAACAGTGAGGAGCCGTGTTAATTTTAATTGTTTAGTCTATTTGTATCTGTTTTATTTTGTCTCTTACTCTGTATTTTTATTTGGTTCTTACTTTTTTAACATAATGTTGTGTTATGTATGCTTATTCGATGTACAGCACTTTGGTCAACGTAAGTTGTTTTAAGAGTGCTTTATAAATAAAGTTTACCTACTTACTTACTTACTTACACTTCCATACTAAACATTACATGAAAGCAGTATGTAAGAGAGGGTAGTGTGTCTGAATACATAGTATTTATCGCAAAGTACCAGTGACAGCTTGCTTAGGCAGCCATTTTGAGTATGCAAACTAAGCACACTTAGTTCGTGTCAGCATGGGCTACAACTAATATTTGAAGGAATACTCCAACAGAAAACTGAAAAAAGTGCAAATTGCAGGACTGGAATATGGATTCAAGTTTTAGAATTGAAGACCTCTGCATTACACGGGTGTGTATTTTTAAACGCTGCTTTAAAGTCTGTAAATTAGAGCACAAGTGCGGACAGTGAACTGACAGAGAAGTGTTAGGTTACATCCACACTAATGCGTTATAGTTTTAGCTCCTTAAATGAAGATTTGGAAACGCTGTTTTTGTCTTGGAGGGAAAACAACTGACATTTTGCTGATATGCTTGTTGCCAGCATAGGTGCTTGGGTTGCTGACTAATATCCCTGACTGTAATGTGTCTGCTGAGCTTTCCAAAATTGTTGAAATATTTTCCTGAATGACGGTTTAAAAATATGTTGTTTTGTGTAGTCCTCAGATTTTCTGTACATGTGGACAAGCAAATGTAATATTTGAGAGTTTGTTTAGGTTTTACAAATGTATTATGAGTGTAAAATATGAAGCTGTCTGGTTGATTTAAAGCAAATGTTTTTCTTTTCAGGTGAAATCTCAGTTTATCAGACACTACAAAATATGCAGAGTTAGAGATTTCATGTACATTATATGTGTAAATGTTTGTACACAGTTAGTTTACAAATGTAGATTTGTTAGAAAACATCTTTTGGTGATTTTCAACCTGAATTTGAAATTAAAGCAACAACTGATTGCATATTATTCATATACAAAATTAAGATATGGTGATGCACAGTTTGAACATAATTCACCATACCTCATTTTCCATTTACTTGAATTTCATCATGTTGACATTAAGTCAGTGATATCAGACTTGTTACAGGATCAGTGATTTCTCAGGTGAACATCTACAGATCTAAACTTGGACTCCAAATAAAGTGAATTATATTTATGCAGTTAATTAAAAGTCTCTTGATCATCTACTGGTGCTTCAATGCTGCTACATTATTGATATGTTGTTGATATGCAGAGCCAATGGATAATTATTATTTTTTGTAATTTCAGGCTTCAAGCAATACTAGCATTGACATGTCAAGAGAAGTTGTCATTCAATGTTTGATGGTGTATCTTGGGGATTCTATAGATCACCTCTTAAAAGAGTACAATGTAAGTTGAAGCACATGCTAAAAAAGTCCTTAACCTACCTTTCCTTTCCTTAACCTACCTAATGGGAAGGTTGAATTACAAAATCAGTCATAACTACAATACATTTGGAAAGTCTTCAAACTCTTTTACCTTTTTCACATTGTTATGTTGAGGCCTTGTGCTAAAATAAAGTGTGAAGGCCAGATCTGGTAAAGGCTAAAAAAAATTGTCTGCTTGCTTGTATTATCAGACCCTTCTCCCTGATTGCTTAGGTTGATGGGGCAGCCAGCTCTAAGAAGAGTCCAGATTGTTCCAAACCTCTTTCACTACTTCTACTATTTTTTCTGTGTAATTCCTGTACTGTTTGTTTGTACGGCAAATATACATGTTCTTGTTCAAACAGTTTCATTGTCCAAACCTACATAATGTTTTTATTATTGCTGTTTCAGGACAATGATGGAGACACAGAACATTGCTGAAGAAAGGATAAAAATCTACAAAATCAAGAATTAAATGTCAGCAGGATCTGACAACATTGTTTTTCTTCCTGCTCTGGGTAATTTTGCAAGGGTGTGTTAGTGTTAGTGTGTGTTGTGCTGGTATGAGTGGATCAGACACAGCAGCACCGATGGATGTTTTAAACACCTCACTGTCACTGCTGGACTGAGAATCGTCCACCAACCAAAAATATCCAGCCAACAGCGCAGCGTGGGCAGCGTCCTGTGACCACTGATGAAGGTCTAGAAGATGACCAACTCAAACAGCAGCAATAGATGAGCGATCGTCTCTGACTTTACATCTACAAGGTGGACCAACTAGGTAGGAGTGTCTAATAGAGTGGACAGTGAGTGGACACGGTATTTAAAAACTCCAGCAGCGCTGCTGTGTCTGATCCACTCATACCAGCACAACACACACTAACACACCACCACCATGTAATTGTAACTGCAGGGCTGAGAGTGATCCACCACCTAAATAATACCTGCTCTGTAGTGGTCCTGTGGGGGTCCTAACCTTGAAGAACAGGGCGAAAGGGGGCTAACAAAGCATGTAGACAAATGGATAGATTACAGTCCGTAATTGTAGAACTACAAAGTGCTTCTATATGGTAAGTGTAGCTGATAAAATGGACAGTGAGTGTAGAAACAAGGAGGTGGTTTTAATGTTGTAACTGATCAGTGTAGTTGCACTTGTCTTTTAGAAGAACACATTGTTATGTTTGTTGGTGCATGTAATTAATAAAAGTGTTCATATGAAAATAGAAAAAGTTTTGCATTTGTCATTGTTGTTATTAAATGCCCCAGTGTGTCTGTAATGCCAGTAGTTGATGGACAGAGGTTCTTCATGCAGTTCTGGCACTTTTTACTGTCTTTTTTTTTTTATCACAAAAGAGCATAAATGTAGTCTTTCCTTTATTAACATGGATGACAAATAGATTGTCACTTGAAAAAGATTCGTTTTATGCATGGCAATCTGTTATAAAATAAATAAATCTTGCCACAAAGAAGAGATATTATTGGGTATAAAGTTAGTGAAAACATTTAGTCATGTGATACCAATTAAAACTTGGTTAAAAGTGATGTAACAGTTTGCTAAATTGAGTTTAAATAATTATTTAATTTAATGAATCCAAAACATCTTTATCCAGACATTTAATAAACTTAATTACATTTAACTCAGAATATTAGTAAATATAAGTCAAATTTTACTATATAAATGATCAAACATAGATCAGTTTTTCTAGATATTTAGTATATTTAAATGAATTCCTCCTAAATATTTGAGTACATCTAAATTAATTTTTCTCAGAATCTTACTAAATGTTTATACACTTTCCTTGTAAAATTGATTTCTATTTACTAAATATTTTTGAGCTACATTAACTCAAACATGCCATTCTATTGCTGAATTCAACACATTTTACCTGTTTCGTTTACTAACATCTACTTAATTTTTTTGTCTAATTTTAGTTAACCTATTCAGTAGATTTTACTTAAAGCTTAAGAAATTAAAATCTACTCAATTATATTACGTGTCACTTTGTTGCCATAATTGTTTTTAAGTAAACCTTAGTCACATTGTTTACAGTGTAGGTAGGTAGGTAGGTAGGTAGGTAGGTAGGTTGGTAGGTAGGTAGGTTGATTGATTGATTGATAGATAGATAGATAGATAGATAGATAGATAGATAGATAGATAGATAGATAGATAGATAGATAGATAGATAGATCGATCGATAGATAGATACTTATATTAAGGTATTAAAAAAAAAAAAAAAATAGTCACTGCAGTGCAGTCTGTATGGGTTCCGGGAGGGCTAGCTAGCACTTATGTGATTTCGTCGTAATTTTATTCATTGTACATCAGCTCCAGTGTCAATGCCAATCTTTTTTCTGAATCTGTTGCACCAAAAGAAAACGCTATCTAATGAAGACTGAATTATATTATTGAGTGTGATGGCTTTACTTTATTTTATTTGAGGCAGTGATGGCTCAATGGTTAAGGTACAGAGCTAGTAATCAAAAGGTTGCTGGTTCAAGCCCAACATCTGCTAGGTTGCTGCTGTTGGGCACTTAAGCAAGGCCCTCAACCTTCAATTTCCTGCAGTGTATACAGTCTCAACTGTAAGTCGCTTTGGATAAAAGCGTCTGCTAAATGCTGAAAATGTAAATCTGATTAATAGTAAAGCTGGTCTCCTGCCATGTTCAAACTTATTTAAACATAAAAAAGATTGATGACAATTTCTGTTGATGACCAGAGCTGATTGTTTAGTCATAGTAGAGCCATAATAAATATATAAAAAAAACTTTTTATTTATATATATATTTTTTATTATTATTATTTTTTTTTACAAATTATAACTTCTGTAACATTTTTTTAGGAAACCATTACCTGTCACATCTTCAAATCATGTCTCGTTTGTACTCATCACTACCTTTGTAACAGTTTTTAACAAAGTCATGTTCACAAAAGCTGTGATGTACTGCTGCTGTCCACGGACTCATCACACTGACTGGATGCGAAACCACCCACGTAACCAGATCCCGAACATAACCATCACTCTTCTAACTATCATACTCATCAGAGAGAGTGGAGATTACATCGGGACCATTCTTCTCGTGAAAACAGTGTTTGCTATTATTATTACTGCCAAAGACTTTCTTATTCTATATAAAAAACCATCTCGCTCCCTATCTTCCCATCAATTGTTCCAAGATGCTGAAGGTGTCCAGGTAATCTGTTGGGGCCCTTCAGAATAATCTTGATCCAACTGTGTGTGAACGTCATTAAGGGCACCTGCTGAAACATCAAAGGTTTGGGATCCCCTCACCCTCTTGTAGGAAAGTGCAGCAGATCTTCTTTCCAATGTTCTTCTGTGGCTCACTATCCAACAATCAGTGGTGGTGGCGACATAGCTGACTCCCATAAGATGTGAATTTAAATAAACCTTCATTTGAGTAGTAGTTTCCCATATTTTATCGTGAAGAGTGGGTCTACATAACATTTCAATAATAACACAAGAGTAACAATCACAATGACAACAACAATAATAATGATAGGAAACAAATTATTACAATAAAAACGGTTTTATTATAATTAATTAAAAGAATTAAAACTGCTCATTTGTAATTCATCTCTGTGCTTTGCGTTTGAACACGTGATGCTGTTGCCTTAGCGATGTACACATCTTTTCACTGCCCAATCAGTGGGCTGGCTGGAGACATTAACTACCAGCCAATTAGAGCCCAGGGGGCGGGGTTTATATTCCACTAAAAGAACAAAAGCGTTTTCGCTGCATTCTAATCAGTACTCTCCGGTAGCTCAGTGGTGAGAGCGTTGCTCCTGTAATAATGACGGTAGTCGTGGTGGAGGGTTCGAATCCCGGCTCTCCACCCACTTCCAGTCCCGCAGACACCTGTGCTAGAAACGGGGTTTAGAGAAGAGATTTAGAGGAATAGGAATGGGGAACTAGCACAGTTCGTTACAGTAGGTAGGTAGGGTCTCCACAGTGGCTGGAGGTGTGACTCGAGTTACAGTGAGCCACCGTCTGAGTGACCGCTGAGTACATTTTTCATATTCATGTATTATACATTTATTATCTTTTATTCTTCTGCTTTTGTCTGTGCTTTTCGGTGCCTCCAAATGTTTAAACTAAATGAAAGAAACTTTTGATTTGTAGCTTCATTTCTGTTCATATGCAAACTTATTTTGCTTTGTTTTCAGCGTTGAAGTAAACTATTTAAAAAAGACGCTGTGATCATTTATGGTGCAGTTTGCACAAAGATCATTTAAGCTGTCTACACCAGCTTACTAAACAGAACTTTGTCAAAAGCATCAGTGTTTTCACTGAATATGGTGAATAGAAATTGTTGAGTGTTATTATTTTGCAGAGATGTAGCATGAACACTGGGGGATGAGATGAACTTACTATATATTTATTTTTGTTTCATTTTTACAGTAATGGCTAATAGTGTTTTATAATGGCAGGGATAAGGAATTAATAAAGTATAACCATGACCATAATCACAAAAACAGAAATCAATACATTGTTACATGAAGCCAAGTGCAGCTATTGTCACCAAACTTGTTTTTTTAGATAGATAGATAGATAGATAGATAGATAGATAGATAGATAGATAGATAGATAGATAGATAGATAGATAGATAGATAGATAGATAGATAGACTGTAAAAAGTGGGACTGGGATTAATTAATATTAAGTACATAATTATAAGTAACCTAAACATAATAAAAACAACCTTAGACAGTTTGAAATTAAATTGAGTTGAGTTAAACAATTTTAAATGGTTTATCAGTTAAATTTTACACAGTTTTGGTTAAATAAAATCAGCTGTGAACCATTGAGTAGTATATAATTATTTTTTATCTGGACGCAGAAAGATGTAGAAAATGGATAAATTGTACTCAGAATGATATGTGGATTTTAATCACTTTATGCTGGAACTCAACACTATTTTGCGCGCGCACGGAGAGCACACCACATGTAGGAGCAGCAGTCCTATTTTCAAAGGTGAGATTTTTAAAATTTTTAGGGATCAAATGGTTTCTTTTACTGTAGCAAACATAAACATTGATGTGCTTTAAGTTGATATCAAACAAGTTATCGTATATTGTTTGCATTTTTTCAGGGGTTTTTTCCACAAATTTCTTCAACCCCTGCCGCACTTAGCAAACTGCACAACAGTGGGGCTAAACATTTGCTGTCAGGGGTGAGTAATTACGAATGATTCAGTTTCTTGTTCACAAATGAAATGCACTTAATCACTGTGTTTTATTAATGTTATATGATGTTTAATTGAAGTTTATTTCAGCAGAATAAATCGTTTTTAGTCTCATTACATTTAAATACAAATTGTAAATTTGCCAGTTAAGTTAGCTAAGAGTTGTGTGCTATCTGAGCCTTTCTGAATGGTTTTATATTCCTGTTCTTGATACAGTGAGACCACAAGAGGACAGTTAGGTGATTTTTTTATTTTTCTGTCAAAGTATGCTTTTATCTAGTAGTTGTAGCCCATGCTGACATGAAGGCTGCGTCTGAAATCGCACACTGTCAGTCTCAGAGCACTGAAATACACACCGTTACCCCAGTCTCATTCTGTGTCAGTCCATATTAGTGATGGGTCGGTTGCGAACGATCCGGCTCTAAGAGCCGGCTCTTTAAAGTGAACGACGGGATCCGGCTCCTGATTGGGAGCCGATTCGTTTTTTTCCGTTTTTTTTTTCTGTCAAAGCCGCACGTGATTGGTCAAGATGCGTGGTGGCGTTTGTGTGTTTACACTGAGCAGGAGGGGCGGGGTTACACACACACACAGACAGCGTGCACATGAACAGGAGGGAGAGAGAGAGAGAGAGAGAGCTGATACGGTCACTTACTGTCCTCAAAACTACAGGGAAATTCTAATACCCTCCCAAAAACTGAGCACAGTGCACCAGGGCAGAGACTCTGGGGGGCTCATCATCTGGTATAAATCAAACCTACATAATTTCATAGACACAATAAAACAAGCAAAATACCACATCTGGCTTAAATTAAACAAATCTATATTATCATCACAGAGGGACTTATTCCTTTGTGCCATTTACATCCCTCCTTCAGAGTCTCCATACTACTCAAATGATATATTTACAGAACTAGAGAGAGAGACGAGCCATTTCCAGGCCCAGGGAAATGTGCTCATCTGTGGAATCCTGAATGCAAGAACAGGAACACAATCAGACACTTTAAAAACACACGGAGATCACTTTATTAAGAATAATATGTTCCTTAATAATCATTCCTCTTCCATTTACAGGAATAACTATGACATTGGGATAAACAAAAACGGAAAATACCTCCTGCAGCTCTGTCGAAGTCTGGGTCTGTACATTGTCAATGGTAGGATACGAGGGGACTCTTTAGGAAGATACACGTATTGCTCATCTCTTGGGAACAGTACAGTAGATTATATGGTAACAGATTTAGACCCTTTCTCTCTCAGTGCATTCACTGTTAAACCTCTAACCCCTCTGTCTGATCACAGCCAAATTACTGTGTTCATTAAAAAGACAGAAACTAACCCCACCACACACACACGGCCCAGTAAGCTGTACAACATCCCCAGATCCTACAGATGGGCCGAGAACAGCGCAGAAGAGTTCCAGAAAGCAATCATCAGCCACCAAACTCAAACACTCTTAGATAGCTTTCTGGACACTGCATACACTCACAGTAAAGAAGGAGTAAATCAGGCAGTCCAAAAAATTAACCTAATCTTTAGAAGAACAGCAGAGAAGGCAAAACTAAAACTTAGATCTACACTAAAACCCAAATTAACAAAAGATGACAGCTGGTTTGATAAAGACTGTCAACATTTACGAACAGAACTCAGAACATTATCAAATCAAAAACACAGAGACCCAAACAACACTAACATACGACTTCTTTACTGTGAAAAGCTTCGACAATATAAACGTACACTCAGAACCAAAAAAGCACAACACACAAACAAACAACTGACACTAATTGAGGAGTCAATCAACACACATCAATTTTGGGACAATTGGAACAAACTAAATAAAAAAGAACATGAAGAATTAGCTATTCAGGATGGGGATATATGGACAACCCACTTCCAATCACTATTTAAAAACATAACATTCAACACAAATTCAGAACAAAATGACATCAATAGAAGACTTATAGAACTTGAATTGGCTATTAAAGATAATCAAAACCCTTTAGACTCCTCCATTACTGAGCAGGAACTCCTTAATAAAATAAATAAATTAAAACCAAAGAAATCATCAGGACCTGATGGAATCCTGAATGAAATGATTAAACACAGCAGTTCCAAATTTCGATTAGCCATTTTAAAAGTCTTTAACCTGGTTCTGAGTGTAGGTTCCTTCCCTGAAATCTGGAATCAAGGTCTCATAACACCAATTTACAAAAGTGGAGATAAATTCGACCCTAATAATTACCGGGGCATCTGTGTGAACAGTAATCTGGGGAAGTTATTCTGTAGTATAATTAACTCAAGGTTTTCAAGCTTCCTTATTGAGCACAATGTCCTGAGTAAAAGTCAAATTGGATTTTTACCAAATTACCGCACAACTGATCATATTTACACCCTACACACCCTCATTGAAAAATATGTAGTTCAAAACCATGTAAAAATATTTGCCTGCTTTATTGACTTTAAAAAGGCTTTTGACTCAATTTGGCATCAAGGATTGTTTTACAAACTATTAGAAAGTGGTGTAGGGGGTAAAACATATGATCTTATCAAATCTATGTACACAGAAAACCAGTGCGGAATAAGAATTGGCAATAAACAAACAAATTTTATCTCTCAGGAGCGTGGAGTGAGACAGGGCTGCTGTCTGAGCCCAACTCTATTTAACATCTATATTAATGAATTGGCCTCCATGTTAGAGCACTCAGCCACGCCCGGTCTCACTCTACACGACTCAGAGATTAAACTCCTGCTGTATGCAGATGATCTGGTCCTGCTGTCCCCCAGCGCTCAGGGTCTCCAGCACAAACTGGACCTGCTGCAGCAGTACTGTCAGACCTGGGCCCTGACAGTCAACCTCAAAAAGACCAAAATTATGACCTTCCAGAAAAGATCCAGATCTCAGGGAACCAAACACACATTTAAATTAGGACACCATGAAATTGAACACTCTAAAAACTATACCTACCTTGGACTAAACATTAGTTCATCAGGAAACTACAACCTGGCAGTGAATGAACTGAGAGAAAAAGCACGCAGAGCCTTCTATGCCATAAAAAAACAAACTTCTGTAGAAATCCCAATCAAATAATTAAACCAATTGCCCTGTATGGCAGTGAAGTGTGGGGCCCGCTTACACACCAACAATTTAACAAATGGGAACAACATCCAATTGAGACCCTGCACACAGAATTTTGTAAAACAATATTAAAGGTGCACAGACACACCACCAACAATGTGTGCAGGGCAGAATTAGGCCGATACCCACTTATTATTAATATACAAAAAAGGGCAATACAATTCTGGAATCATCTAAAAGAGAGCGACCCACACTCGTATCATTACAAAGCTCTGCAATACCAAGAGCTGAGCAAAGATACCAGTCCCCTCATCCAACTGGTCCTGAGTCACTGCATTAACACACCATTAACACATACTAACACACCACTAACACAGACTAACACTATTAAGACTCAAGACCAGAACCTAATCAGAACTGATCAAATTACACATGAATTAAAGATAAACTATTTGGCCTATTGGGAAATACAAACTAAACTCCAAAGTAAACTACAATGTTATTTGGCTCTAAATAGACAGTATAGTGTGGCAGATTATCTCAGCACTATAACTGATCCAAAACTCAGAAACAGCTTGACAAGGTACAGACTCAGCGAACACAGCCTGGCCATCGAGACGGGACGACACAGACAGTCCTGGATGCCCAGAGAGGAGAGAGTGTGTCAACACTGCTCTTCAAACCAAATAGAGACAGAGCTGCACTTCCTCACTGAATGTACAAAATACACACACATTCGAAAACAATTTTTTACCAAAATCAACAAAATTATCCCCAATTTTAATTCTCTCTCAAACCCTGACAAGCTGCCCTACCTACTGGGGGAGCACAGAGCGAGCTGCACACTCGCAGCTCTCTACTTACACACCTGCCACCAGGTGAGGGACAGTGAGTGACCTTATACTGTATCCCATACACACTCACACATACTCGCACACACACACCATCATACACACACTATACACACACACCATCAAATGCACGCACACACGCACACACACTTACAAATACTTTTTCCACACATACATATACACACTTTATATACTTGTTCTAATTTGTTTATGTTAATTTTTTAAGGCTAATTACTAAGGTTATTGAACATTATTATTATTATTTTTTTTCATTTATTATCTAGTTTGTAAATGCGCTTTGGCAATACAAATGTGAATATTTGTCATGCTAATAAAGCACTTTTGAATTGAATTGAATTGAATTGAGAGAGAGAGAGAGAGAGAGAGAGAGAGAGAGAGAGAACTCAGCGCTTTACACAAATCAAATCAAATCACATTATTGTCACGTCACATTAACACAGGTGTGAAAGGTGAGTGAAATGCTTAGGTGCTCAGTCTCTCACAGTTCCAATACACATTAATAAAAAAAAATATACACATTAACTTACACAGCCAGACATTACACGCTGGAAAGGTGAGGAAAATGAGTGAGAGGAAACATAGTAAAGTTTGGACTCGAGGAGCCCCTTTTACAGAGAAGTGCAGGCCCACTGGTAGGAGACCAAGTGTTCAGTCTACCCACATCTTATACATGTGATGGCACATAGACTGTGTATCTGTCCCCTCAGAGAGAATCTATTTTAACAGGGCAGATCATAACAGAAAAGAGAAACAGGATCAACCCATCAAAGATGAGCTCCTTGGTTTTTCTGAATGCTAATCTTAACTAAACTATCTTCTTTTTGTTTTGCACATTTTCATTTATATTTTTTTGAGTGTGAGTGATGCTTCGTTGATGTTGTGTTGTTTCACTCTAGATGCTTGTTTATTTTTTTGTTTGTTTATTAGGATTTTAACGTCACGTTTTACACTTTGGTTACATTCATGACAGGAACATTCACCTCACTTGCATGTCTTTGGACTGTGGGAGGAAACCGGAGCACCCGGAGGAAACCCACACGGACATGGGAAAGACATGCAAACTCCACACAGAAAGGACCCAGGCTCTTCACCTGGGGATCGAACCCAGGACCTTCTTGCCGTCAGGCGACAGTGCTACCCACTTAGCCACCATGCCGTCCCACTCTAGATGCAAATGTACAAATAATATACACAATCGGATCTTTTTGTCTAATTGAGATGGGTCTTTGTTTTTGTATTTTATAATTTATTGTTGGAGGTCTCTGTTCCATGTTGAGTATATAAATAAAGCAATTTAAATAATAAACATTTAATACAATGTTTTTTTTTACATTAGTAATTCATTTTACATGTAATTTGGTAATAAATTAATTTAAGCAACAAAAAAATCTAAGGAGCCACTTGGGAGCCGAAAGAGCCGGCTCTTTTTAGTGAGCCGAGCCTAAAGAACCGGCTCTCTAAAAGGAGCCGAAATTCCCATCACTAGTCCATATGGCACTGATAAATGCGCGCTCTGTCCATAATAAGACGTTTATTTTAAATGACTTTTTCACTTCTCATGGTTTGGACCTGTTGTTTTTAACTGAGACATGGGCTACAGGTGGTGAATCGGCTAGCGACTCCGCCCCCTTCTTGAGCCTTTTCTGACATGTTAAAATTGCCCAACGATGGTCAGACTCATGCTAATGTGGATGAGTTAGTTACTTTTTTAAATTATAACTGTTCAACTGTTCTGGATTCTCTTGCCCCTATGAAATTTAAACGCTTAAAACCAAAAGTTCAGCCCTGGTTAAATGCATCCACACAGGAAATTAGACAGGCTTGTAGAAGAGCGGAACGGAAATGGAGAAAGGACAGATTGCAAGTAAGTTTGGATATTTTTAAAGGTTGCCTGGAAGACTATCAGCTAGCTGTTAAGTCTGCTAGAGAGGCATACTTTTCAAGCATAATTGCCAAAAATTACAACAGACCTAAAGTACTGTTCAGTACAATAAATTCTTTACTTAAATCATCACCCGAAGTTGGAAATGTTCCTTCTCCTAGAGTATGTGAAGAGTTTTTAAACTTTTTTGTGGAAAAAACTGAAACAATTAGGTCTGGCATTACTTACTTGGGTATAGATTCTCCACTTCCACCGCCGTGCCCAGGTGTGTTTGAAAAGTTTGAGGCTGTTTCAATCTCCGAATTAACAGATTTGGTGCTGAAAACAAAGCCAACAACCTCCCCACTTGATGTGATGCCCCCACAGATAGTTAGGGAGACATTTGATATATTAGGACCTTTTGTCCTGGATATCATTAATACTTCCCTTGCCACTGGTACTGTTCCAGCATGCTTTAAACATGCTGTAGTTACACCTCTGCTCAAAAGCATAATCTTGATGCTACAGTGGTTAGTAACTATAGGCCGATTTCTAAATTACCATTCTTGGCTAAATTGCTGGAAAAGGTTGTATATTCTCAGCTTTTACCATTTTTGAGTAGAGATGGTATTTTTGAGATTTTTCAATCTGGCTTTAAGTCTATGCACAGCACTGAATCTGCTCTTCTGAAGGTGACAAATGACTTGCTACTTACTGTTGATGAGGGAAATTGTGCCATCCTCATTTTATTGGACCTTAGTTCTGCTTTTGATACTGTTCACCATGACATACTTGTTGGTCGCCTGGAAAAGTGGGTGGGGTTACAGGGAGAGGCCCTGAATTGGTTCATATCTTATTTTAAGAATAGAACCTTTTCAGTGAATATTAGCAGCTATTTCTCTTCTTCTGCTGATGTCTCTTGTGGTGTTCCACAAGGGTCCATACTAGGGCCCCTCCTTTTTTCTCTCTATATGCTGCCATTGGGTCAAATAATTAGGAAGCACAATGTCAGCTTTCACCTGTATGCTGATGACATACAGCTTTATCTTCCCATTAGACCGAATGACAATGGCTCGTTAACATCTCTTAGCAGTTGTCTTGAGGACATGAAGAGGTGGATGGCTGACAATTTTCTTCAGCTGAATGAAAGCAAGTCAGAGGTTATCATTTTTGGGGGTCCTCATCACATCAATAGTGTCTCCAATAACCTTGGTCACTTGTCTACATGTGTCAATACATCTGTGAGAAATCTTGGTGTTATCTTTGACTCTGACCTCCGATTTGATAAACAAATCAACTCTGTGGTAAGGAAGAGCTTCTTCCAGCTCAGAAATATTGCGAAGATTAAGCCTTTTCTCTGCTATTCTGACCTGGAAAAAGTTATTCATGCATTCATTTCTGCAAGAATTGACTACTGTAATTCTCTGTATATTGGGATTAATCAGTCTCTGTTGCAGCGCTTACAGGTAGTCCAGAATGCAGCAGCAAGGTTACTGACTAATACCAAGAAAATAAACCATATTACACCAGTCCTTGCCTCACTACATTGGCTGCCTGTTCAGCACAGGATTCAGTTTCAAGTGCTTTTATTTGTTTTTAAAGCGCTTAATGGTCAAGCCCCAGCTTATCTCAGTGGTATGCTTTCTCCCGCAACCGCACAGCGATCTTTGAGATCAGCCACTCAGAACTTGTTGACTGTTCCTAGGGCTCGTTTGAAGCTAAAAGGTGATCGTGCATTTGCAGTTTATGCTCCGAGGCTATGGAACACTCTACCTCCTACTATTCGACAAGCACCTTCGGCCGCTGTTTTTAAATCACTCCTAAAAACATACCTTTATAAGCTGGCATTTGAACAGTGAGGAGCCGTGTTAATTTTAATTGTTTAGTCTATTTGTATCTGTTTTATTTTGTCTCTTACTCTGTATTTTTATTTGGTTCTTACTTTTTTAACATAATGTTGTGTTATGTATGCTTATTCGATGTACAGCACTTTGGTCAACGTAAGTTGTTTTAAGAGTGCTTTATAAATAAAATTTACCTACTTACTTACTTACTTACACTTCCATACTAAACATTACATGAAAGCAGTATGTAAGAGAGGGTAGTGTGTCTGAATACATAGTATTTATCGCAAAGTACCAGTGACAGCTTGCTTAGGCAGCCATTTTGAGTATGCAAACTAAGCACACTTAGTTCGTGTCAGCATGGGCTACAACTAATATTTGAAAGAATACTCCAACAGAAAACTGAAAAAAGTGCAAATTGCAGGACTGGAATATGGATTCAAGTTTTAGAATTGAAGACCTCTGCATTACACGGGTGTGTATTTTTAAACGCTGCTTTAAAGTCTGTAAATTAGAGCACAAGTGCGGACAGTGAACTGACAGAGAAGTGTTAGGTTACATCCACACTAATGCGTTATAGTTTTAGCTCCTTAAATGAAGATTTGGAAACGCTGTTTTTGTCTTGGAGGGAAAACAACTGACATTTTGCTGATATGCTTGTTGCCAGCATAGGTGCTTGGGTTGCTGACTAATATCCCTGACTGTAATGTGTCTGCTGAGCTTTCCAAAATTGTTGAAATATTTTCCTGAATGACGGTTTAAAAATATGTTGTTTTGTGTAGTCCTCAGATTTTCTGTACATGTGGACAAGCAAATGTAATATTTGAGAGTTTGTTTAGGTTTTACAAATGTATTATGAGTGTAAAATATGAAGCTGTCTGGTTGATTTAAAGCAAATGTTTTTCTTTTCAGGTGAAATCTCAGTTTATCAGACACTACAAAATATGCAGAGATAGAGATTTCATGTACATTATATGTGTAAATGTTTGTACACAGTTAGTTTACAAATTTAGATTTGTTAGAAAACATCTTTTGGTGATTTTCAACCTGAATTTGAAATTAAAGCAACAACTGATTGCATATTATTCATATACAAAATTAAGATATGGTGATGCACAGTTTGAACATAATTCACCATACCTCATTTTCCATTTACTTGAATTTCATCATGTTGACATTAAGTCAGTGATATCAGACTTGTTACAGGATCAGTGATTTCTCAGGTGAACATCTACAGATCTAAACTTGGACTCCAAATAAAGTGAATTATATTTATGCAGTTAATTAAAAGTCTCTTGATCATCTACTGGTGCTTCAATGCTGCTACATTATTGATATGTTGTTGATATGCAGAGCCAATGGATAATTATTATTTTTTGTAATTTCAGGCTTCAAGCAATACTAGCATTGACATGTCAAGAGAAGTTGTCATTCAATGTTTGATGGTGTATCTTGGGGATTCTATAGATCACCTCTTAAAAGAGTACAATGTAAGTTGAAGCACATGCTAAAAAAGTCCTTAACCTACCTTTCCTTTCCTTAACCTACCTAATGGGAAGGTTGAATTACAAAATCAGTCATAACTACAATACATTTGGAAAGTCTTCAAACTCTTTTACCTTTTTCACATTGTTATGTTGAGGCCTTGTGCAACATTGATGGGGCAGCCAGCTCTAAGAAGAATCCAGATTGTTCCAAACCTCTTTCACTACTTCTACTATTTTTTCTGTGTAATTCCTGTACTGTTTGCTTGTACGGCAAATATACAGTGTATCACAAAAGTGAGTACACCCCTCACATTTCTGCAAATATTTCATTATATCTTTTCATGGGACAACACTATAGACATGAAACTTGGATATAACTTAGAGTAGTCAGTGTACAGCGTGTATAGCAGTGTAGATTTACTGTCTTCTGAAAATAACTCAACACACAGCCATTAATGTCTAAATAGCTGGCAACATAAGTGAGTACACCCCACAGTGAACATGTCCAAATTGTGCCCAAATGTGTCGTTGTCCCTCCCTGGTGTCATGTGTCAAGGTTCCAGGTGTAAATGGGGAGCAGGGCTGTTAAATTTGGTGTTTTGGGTACAATTCTCTCATACTGGCCACTGGATATTCAACATGGCACCTCATGGCAAGGAACTCTCTGAGGACATGAGAAATAGAATTGTTGCTCTCCACAAAGATGGCCTGGGCTATAAGAAGATTGCTAACACCCTGAAACTGAGCTACAGCATGGTGGCCAAGGTCATACAGCGGTTTTCCAGGACAGGTTCCACTCGGAACAGGCTTCGCCAGGGTCGACCAAAGAAGTTGAGTCCACGTGTTCGGCGTCATATCCAGAGGTTGGCTTTAAAAAATAGACACATGAGTGCTGCCAGCATTGCTGCAGAGGTTGAAGACGTGGGAGGTCAGCCTGTCAGTGCTCAGACCATACGCCGCACACTGCATCAACTCGGTCTGCATGGTCGTCATCCCAGAAGGAAGCTGACGCACAAGAAAGCCAGCAAACAGTTTGCTGAAAACAAGCAGTCCAAGAACATGGATTACTGGAATGCCCTGTGGTCTGACGAGACCAAGATAAACTTGTTTGGCTCAGATAGTGTCCAGCATGTGTGGCGGCGCCCTGGTGAGAAGTACCAAGACAACTGTATCTTGCCTACAGTCAAGCATGGTGGTGGTAGCATCATGGTCTTGGGCTGCATGAGTGTTGCTGGCACTGGGGAGCTGCGGTTCATTGAGGGAAACATGAATTCCAACATGTACTGTGACATTCTGAAACAGAGCATGATCCCCTCCCTTCGAAAACTGGGCCTCATGGCAGTTTTCCAACAGGATAACGACCCCAAACACAACCTCCAAGATGACAACTGCCTTGCTGAGGAAGCTGAAGGTAAAGGTGATGGACTAAACCCAAATGAGCACCTGTGGCGCATCCTCAAGTGGAAGGTGGAGGAGTTCAAGGTGTCTAACATCCACCAGCTCCATAATGTCATCATGGAGGAGTGGAAGAGGATTCCAGTAGCAACCTGTGCAGCTCTGGTGAATTCCATGCCCAGGAGGGTTAAGGCAGTGCTGGATAATAATGGTGGTCACACAAAATATTGACACTTTGGGCACAATTTGGACATGTTCACTGTGGGGTGTACTCACTTATGTTGCCAGCCATTTAGACATTAATGGCTGTGTGTTGAGTTATTTTCAGAAGACAGTAAATATACACTGCTATACAAGTTGTACACTGACTACTGTAAGTTATATCCAAGTTTTATTTCTATAGTGTTGTCCCATGAAAAGATATAATAAAATATTTGCAGAAATGTGAGGGGTGTACTCACTTTTGTGATACACTGTACATGTTCTTGTTCAAACAGTTTCATTGTCCAAACCTACATAATGTTTTTATTATTGCTGTTTCAGGACAATGATGGAGACACAGAACATTGCTGAAGAAAGGATAAAAATCTACAAAATCAAGAATTAAATGTCAGCAGGATCTGACAACATTGGTTTTCTTCCTGCTCTGGGTAATTTTGCAAGGGTGTGTTAGTGTTAGTGTGTGTTGTGCTGGTATGAGTGGATCAGACACAGCAGCACCGATGGATGTTTTAAACACCTCACTGTCACTGCTGGACTGAGAATCGTCCACCAACCAAAAATATCCAGCCAACAGCGCCGCGTGGGCAGCGTCCTGTGACCACTGATGAAGGTCTAGAAGATGACCAACTCAAACAGCAGCAATAGATGAGCGATCGTCTCTGACTTTACATCTACAAGGTGGACCAACTAGGTAGGAGTGTCTAATAGAGTGGACAGTGAGTGGACACAGTATTTAAAAACTCCAGCAGCGCTGCTGTGTCTAATCCACTCATACCAGAACAACACACACTAACACACCACCACCATGTCAATGTAACTGCAGGGCTGAGAGTGATCCACCACCTAAATAATACCTGCTCTGTAGTGGTCCTGTGGGGGTTCTGACCTTGAAGAACAGGGCGAAAGGGGGCTAACAAAGCATGTCGACAAATGGATAGATTACAGTCAGTAATTGTAGAACTACAAAGTGCTTCTATATGGTAAGTGTAGCTGATAAAATGGACAGTGAGTGTAGAAACAAGGAGGTGGTTTTAATGTTGTAACTGATCAGTGTAGTTGCACTTGTCTTTTAGAAGAACACATTGTTATGTTTGTTGGTGCATGTAATTAATAAAAGTGTTCATATGAAAATAGAAAAAGTTTTGCATTTGTCATTGTTGTTATTAAATGCCCCAGTGTGTCTGTAATGCCAGTAGTTGATGGACAGAGGTTCTTCATGCAGTTCTGGCACTTTTTACTGTCTTTTTTTTTTATCACAAAAGAGCATAAATGTAGTCTTTCCTTTATTAACATGGATGACAAATAGATTGTCACTTGAAAAAGATTCGTTTTATGCATGGCAATCTGTTATAAAATAAATAAATCTTGCCACAAAGAAGAGATATTATTGGGTATAAAGTTAGTGAAAACATTTAGTCATGTGATACCAATTAAAACTTGATTAAAAGTTATGTAACAGTTTGCTAAATTGGGTTTAAATAATTATTTAATTTAATGAATCCAAAACATCTTCATCCAGACATTTAATAAACTTTATTAAATTTAACTCAGAATATTAATAAATATCAATCAAATTTTACTATATAAATGATCAAACATAGATCAGTTTTTCTAGATATTTAGTATATTTAAACTAATTCCTCCTAAATATTTGAGTACATCTAAATAAATTTTTCTCAGAATCTTACTAAATGTTTATACACTTTCCTTGTAAAATTGATTTCTATTTACTAAATATTTTTGAGCTACATTAACTCAAACATGCCATTCTATTGCTGAATTCAACACATTTTACCTGTTTCTTTTACTAACATCTACTTAATTTTTTTGTCTAATTTTAGTTAACCTATTCAGTAGATTTTACTTAAAGCTTAAGAAATTAAAATCTACTCAATTATATTACGTGTCACTTTGTTGCCATAATTGTTTTTAAGTAAACCTTAGTCACATTGTTTACAGTGTAGGTAGGTAGGTAGGTAGGTAGGTAGGTAGGTAGGTAGGTGGGTAGGTAGGTAGGTAGGTAGGTTGATTGATTGATTGATTGATTGATTGATTGATTGATAGATAGATAGATAGATAGATAGATAGATAGATAGATAGATAGATAGATAGATACTTATATTAAGGTATTTAAAAAAAAAAAAAAAAAAATAGTCACTGCAGTGCAGTCTGTATGGGTTCCGGGAGGGCTAGCTAGCACTTATGTGATTTCGTCGTAATTTTATTCATTGTACATCAGCTCCAGTGTCAATGCCAATCTTTTTTCTGAATCTGTTGCACCAAAAGAAAACGCTATCTAATGAAGACTGAATTATATTATTGAGTGTGATGGCTTTACTTTATTTTATTTGAGGCAGTGATGGCTCAATGGTTAAGGTACAGAGCTAGTAATCAAAAGGTTGCTGGTTCAAGCCCAACATCTGCTAGGTTGCTGCTGTTGGGCATTTAAGCAAGGCCCTCAACCTTCAATTTCCTGCAGTGTATACAGTCTCAACTGTAAGTCGCTTTGGATAAAAGCGTCTGCTAAATGCTGAAAATGTAAATCTGATTAATAGTAAAGCTGGTCTCCTTCCATGTTCAAACTTATTTAAACATGAAAAAGATTGATGACAATTTCTGTTGATGTCCAGAGCTGATTGTTTAGTCATAGTAGAGCCATAATAAATATATTTTAAAAAAATGTATTTATATATATATTTTATATTATTTTTTTTTATTTTTTACAAATTATAACTTCTGTAACATTTTTTTAGGAAACCATTACCTGTCACATCTTCAAATCATGTCTCGTTTGTACTCATCACTACCTTTGTAACAGTTTTTAACAAAGTCATGTTCACAAAAGCTGTGATGTACTGCTGCTGTCCACGGACTCATCACACTGACTGGATGCGAAACCACCCACGTAACCAGATCCCGAACATAACCATCACTCTTCTAACTATCATACTCATCAGAGAGAGTGGAGATTACATCGGGACCATTCTTCTCGTGAAAACAGTGTTTGCTATTATTATTACTGCCAAAGACTTTCTTATTCTATATAAAAAACCATCTCGCTCCCTATCTTCCCATCAATTGTTCCAAGATGCTGAAGGTGTCCAGGAAATCTGTTGGGGCCCTTCAGAATAATCTTGATCCAACTGTGTGTGAACGTCATTAAGGGCACCTGCTGAAACATCAAAGGTTTGGGATCCCCTCACCCTCTTGTAGGAAAGTGCAGCAGATCTTCTTTCCAATGTTCTTCTGTGGCTCACTATCCAACAATCAGTGGTGGTGGCGACATAGCTGACTCCCATAAGATGTGAATTTAAATAAACCTTTATTTGAGTAGTAGTTTCCCATATTTTATCGTGAAGAGTGGGTCTACATAACATTTCAATAATAACACAAGAGTAACAATCACAATGACAACAACAATAATAATGATAGGAAACAAATTATTACAATAAAAACGGTTTTATTATAATTAATTAAAATAATTAAAACTGCTCATTTGTAATTCATCTCTGTGCTTTGTGTTTGAACACGTGATGCTGTTGCCTTAGCGATGTACACATCTTTTCACTGCCCAATCAGTGGGCTGGCTGGAGACATTAACTACCAGCCAATTAGAGCCCAGGGGGCGGGGTTTATATTCCACTAAAAGAACAAAAGCGTTTTCGCTGCATTCTAATCAGTACTCTCCGGTAGCTCAGTGGTGAGAGCGTTGCTCCTGTAATAATGACGGTAGTCGTGGTGGAGGGTTCGAATCCCGGCTCTCCACCCACTTCCAGTCCCGCAGACACCTGTGCTAGAAACGGGGTTTAGAGAAGAGATTTAGAGGAATAGGAATGGGGAACTAGCACAGTTCGTTACAGTAGGTAGGTAGGGTCTCCACAGTGGCTGGAGGTGTGACTCGAGTTACAGTGAGCCACCGTCTGAGTGACCGCTGAGTACATTTTTCATATTCATGTATTATACATTTATTATCTTTTATTCTTCTGCTTTTGTCTGTGCTTTTCGGTGCCTCCAAATGTTTAAACTAAATGAAAGAAACTTTTGATTTGTAGCTTCATTTCTGTTCATATGCAAACTTATTTTGCTTTGTTTTCAGCGTTGAAGTAAACTATTTAAAAAAGACGCTGTGATCATTTATGGTGCAGTTTGCACAAAGATCATTTAAGCTGTCTACACCAGCTTACTAAACAGAACTTTGTCAAAAGCATCAGTGTTTTCACTGAATATGGTGAATAGAAATTGTTGAGTGTTATTATTTTGCAGAGATGTAGCATGAACACTGGGGGATGAGATGAACTTACTATATATTTATTTTTGTTTCATTTTTACAGTAATGGCTAATAGTGTTTTATAATGGCAGGGATAAGGAATTAATAGAGTATAACCATGACCATAATCACAAAAACAGAAATCAATACATTGTTACATGAAGCCAAGTGCAGCTATTGTCACCAAACTTGTTTTTTTAGATAGATAGATAGATAGATAGATAGATAGATAGATAGATAGATAGATAGATAGATAGATAGACTGTAAAAAGTGGGACTTGGATTAATTAATATTAAGTACATAATTATAAGTAACCTAAACATAATAAAAACAACCGTAGACAGTTTGAAATTAAATTGAGTTGAGTTAAACAATTTTAAATGGTTTATCAGTTAAATTTTACACAGTTTTGGTTAAATAAAATCAGCTGTGAACCATTGAGTAGTATATAATTATTTTTTATCTGGACGCAGAAAGATGTAGAAAATGGATAAATTGTACTCAGAATGATATGTGGATTTTAATCACTTTATGCTGGAACTCAACACTATTTTGCGCGCGCACGGAGAGCACACCACATGTAGGAGCAGCAGTCCTATTTTCAAAGGTGAGATTTTTAAAATTTTTAGGGATCAAATGGTTTCTTTTACTGTAGCAAACATAAACATTGATGTGCTTTAAGTTGATATCAAACAAGTTATCGTATATTGTTTGCATTTTTTCAGGGGTTTTTTCCACAAATTTCTTCAACCCCTGCCGCACTTAGCAAACTGCACAACAGTGGGGCTAAACATTTGCTGTCAGGGGTGAGTAATTACGAATGATTCAGTTTCTTGTTCACAAATGAAATGCACTTAATCACTGTGTTTTATTAATGTTATATGATGTTTAATTGAAGTTTATTTCAGCAGAATAAATCGTTTTTAGTCTCATTACATTTAAATACAAATTGTAAATTTGCCAGTTAAGTTAGCTAAGAGTTGTGTGCTATCTGAGCCTTTCTGAATGGTTTTATATTCCTGTTCTTGATACACGAGCAGGAAGGCGAGCGTCGGGACCTCGAGTGAGCTGCCCTTGGCAGATCTCTCAGTGGTTTAGGACGTACACTCATTCACACACACATACATTCATACAACAGACAAACATATAAGCTACCTATCCAGCTCTCACCGCAGCCACCCAGTCTCCCACACTGGGATACACGCTGACGGTAAGCCTGGATACCACGGCTCCTCCCACTGACGCTACAATATTCCTGTTCTTGATACAGTGAGACCACAAGAGGACAGTTAGGTGATTTTTTTATTTTTCTGTCAAAGTATGCTTTTATCTAGTAGTTGTAGCCCATGCTGACATGAGGGCTGCGTCTGAAATCGCACACTGTCAGTCTCAGAGCACTGGAATACACACCGTTACCCCAGTCTCATTCTGTGTCAGTCCATATTAGTGATGGGTCGGTTGCGAACGGTCCGGCTCTAAGAGCCGGCTCTTTAAAGTGAACGACGGGATCCGGCTCCTGATTGGGAGCCGATTCGTTTTTTTCCGTTTTTTTTTTCTGTCAAAGCCGCACGTGATTGGTCAAGATGCGTGGTGGCGTTTGTGTGTTTACACTGAGCAGGAGGGGCGGGGTTACACACACACACAGACAGCGTGCACATGAACAGGAGGGAGAGAGAGAGAGAGAGAGAGAGAGAGAGAGAGAGAACTCAGCGCTTTACACAAATCAAATCAAATCACATTATTGTCACGTCACATTAACACAGGTGTGAAAGGTGAGTGAAATGCTTAGGTGCTCAGTCTCTCACAGTTCCAATACACATTAATAAAAAAAAATATACACATTAACTTACACAGCCAGACATTACACGCTGGAAAGGTGAGGAAAATGAGTGAGAGGAAACATAGTAAAGTTTGGACTCGAGGAGCCCCTTTTACAGAGAAGTGCAGGCCCACTGGTAGGAGACCAAGTGTTCAGTCTACCCACATCTTATACATGTGATGGCACATAGACTGTGTATCTGTCCCCTCAGAGAGAATCTATTTGAACAGGGCAGATCATAACAGAAAAGAGAAACAGGATCAACCCATCAAAGATGAGCTCCTTGGTTTTTCTGAATGCTAATCTTAACTAAACTATCTTCTTTTTGTTTTGCACATTTTCATTTATATTTTGTTGAGTGTGAGTGATGCTTCGTTGATGTTGTGTTGTTTCACTCTAGATGCTTGTTTATTTTTTTGTTTGTTTATTAGGATTTTAACGTCACGTTTTACACTTTGGTTACATTCATGACAGGAACATTCACCTCACTTGCATGTCTTTGGACTGTGGGAGGAAACCGGAGCACCCGGAGGAAACCCACACGGACATGGGAAAGACATGCAAACTCCACACAGAAAGGACCCAGGCTCTTCACCTGGGGATCGAACCCAGGACCTTCTTGCCGTCAGGCGACAGTGCTACCCACTTAGCCACCATGCCGTCCCACTCTAGATGCAAATGTACAAATAATATACACAATCGGATCTTTTTGTCTAATTGAGATGGGTCTTTGTTTTTGTATTTTATAATTTATTGTTGGAGGTCTCTGTTCCATGTTGAGTATATAAATAAAGCAATTTAAATAATAAACATTTAATACAATGTTTTTTTTTACATTAGTAATTCATTTTACATGTAATTTGGTAATAAATTAATTTAGCCACTTGGGAGCCGAAAGAGCCGGCTCTCTAAAAGGAGCCGAAATTCCCATCACTAGTCCATATGGCACTGATAAATGCGTGCTCTGTCCATAATAAGACGTTTATTTTAAATGACTTTTTCACTTCTCATGGTTTGGACCTGTTGTTTTTAACTGAGACATGGGCTACAGGTGGTGAATCGGCTAGCGACTCCGCCCCCTTCTTGAGCCTTTTCTGACATGTTAAAATTGCCCAACGATGGTCAGACTCATGCTAATGTGGATGAGTTAGTTACTTTTTTAAATTATAACTGTTCAACTGTTCTGGATTCTCTTGCCCCTATGAAATTTAAACGCTTAAAACCAAAAGTTCAGCCCTGGTTAAATGCATCCACACAGGAAATTAGACAGGCTTGTAGAAGAGCGGAACGGAAATGGAGAAAGGACAGATTGCAAGTAAGTTTGGATATTTTTAAAGGTTGCCTGGAAGACTATCAGTTAGCTGTTAAGTCTGCTAGAGAGGCATACTTTTCAAGCATAATTGCCAAAAATTACAACAGACCTAAAGTACTGTTCAGTACAATAAATTCTTTATTTAAATCATCACCCGAAGTTGGAAATGTTCCTTCTCCTAGAGTATGTGAAGAGTTTTTAAACTTTTTTGTGGAAAAAACTGAAACAATTAGGTCTGGCATTACTTACTTGGGTATAGATTCTCCACTTCCACCGCCGTGCCCAGGTGTGTTTGAAAAGTTTGAGGCTGTTTCAATCTCCGAATTAACAGATTTGGTGCTGAAAACAAAGCCAACAACCTCCCCACTTGATGTGATGCCCCCACAGATAGTTAGGGAGACATTTGATATATTAGGACCTTTTGTCCTGGATATCATTAATACTTCCCTTGCCACTGGTACTGTTCCAGCATGCTTTAAACATGCTGTAGTTACACCTCTGCTCAAAAGCATAATCTTGATGCTACAGTGGTTAGTAACTATAGGCCGATTTCTAAATTACCATTCTTGGCTAAATTGCTGGAAAAGGTTGTATATTCTCAGCTTTTACCATTTTTGAGTAGAGATGGTATTTTTGAGATTTTTCAATCTGGCTTTAAGTCTATGCACAGCACTGAATCTGCTCTTCTGAAGGTGACAAATGACTTGCTACTTACTGTTGATGAGGGAAATTGTGCCATCCTCATTTTATTGGACCTTAGTTCTGCTTTTGATACTGTTGACCATGACATACTTGTTGGTCGCCTGGAAAAGTGGGTGGGGTTACAGGGAGAGGCCCTGAATTGGTTCATATCTTATTTTAAGAATAGAACCTTTTCAGTGAATATTAGCAGCTATTTCTCTTCTTCTGCTGATGTCTCTTGTGGTGTTCCACAAGGGTCCATACTAGGGCCCCTCCTTTTTTCTCTCTATATGCTGCCATTGGGTCAAATAATTAGGAAGCACAATGTCAGCTTTCACCTGTATGCTGATGACATACAGATTTATCTTCCCATTAGACCGAATGACAATGGCTCGTTAACATCTCTTAGCAGTTGTCTTGAGGACATGAAGAGGTGGATGGCTGACAATTTTCTTCAGCTGAATGAAAGCAAGTCAGAGGTTATCATTTTTGGGGGTCCTCATCACATCAATAGTGTCTCCAATAACCTTGGTCACTTGTCTACATGTGTCAATACATCTGTGAGAAATCTTGGTGTTATCTTTGACTCTGACCTCCGATTTGATAAACAAATCAACTCTGTGGTAAGGAAGAGCTTCTTCCAGCTCAGAAATATTGTGAAGATTAAGCCTTTTCTCTGCTATTCTGACCTGGAAAAAGTTATTCATGCATTCATTTCTGCAAGAATTGACTACTGTAATTCTCTGTATATTGGGATTAATCAGTCTCTGTTGCAGCGCTTACAGGTAGTCCAGAATGCAGCAGCAAGGTTACTGACTAATACCAAGAAAAGAAACCATATTACACCAGTCCTTGCCTCACTACATTGGCTGCCTGTTCAGCACAGGATTCAGTTTCAAGTGCTTTTATTTGTTTTTAAAGCGCTTAATGGTCAAGCCCCAGCTTATCACAGTGGTATGCTTTCTCCCGCAACCGCACAGCGATCTTTGAGATCAGCCACTCAGAACTTGTTGACTGTTCCTAGGGCTCGTTTGAAGCTAAAAGGTGATCGTGCATTTGCAGTTTATGCTCCGAGGCTATGGAACACTCTACCTCTTAATATTCGACAAGCACCTTCGGCCGCTGTTTTTAAATCACTCCTAAAAACATACCTTTATAAGCTGGCATTTGAACAGTGAGGAGCCGTGTTAATTTTAATTGTTTAGTCTATTTGTATCTGTTTTATTTTGTCTCTTACTCTGTATTTTCATTTGGTTCTTACTTTTTTAACATAATGTTGTGTTATGTATGCTTATTCGATGTACAGCACTTTGGTCAACGTAAGTTGTTTTAAGAGTGCTTTATAAATAAAATTTACCTACTTACTTACTTACTTACACTTCCATACTAAACATTACATGAAAGCAGTATGTAAGAGAGGGTAGTGTGTCTGAATACATAGTATTTATCGCAAAGTACCAGTGACAGCTTGCTTAGGCAGCCATTTTGAGTATGCAAACTAAGCACACTTAGTTCGTGTCAGCATGGGCTACAACTAATATTTGAAAGAATACTCCAACAGAAAACTGAAAAAAGTGCAAATTGCAGGACTGGAATATGGATTCAAGTTTTAGAATTGAAGACCTCTGCATTACACGGGTGTGTATTTTTAAACGCTGCTTTAAAGTCTGTAAATTAGAGCACAAGTGCGGACAGTGAACTGACAGAGAAGTGTTAGGTTACATCCACACTAATGCGTTATAGTTTTAGCTCCTTAAATGAAGATTTGAAAACGCTGTTTTTGTCTTGGAGGGAAAACAACTGACATTTTGCTGATATGCTTGTTGCCAGCATAGGTGCTTGGGTTGCTGACTAATATCCCTGACTGTAATGTGTCTGCTGAGCTTTCCAAAATTGTTGAAATATTTTCCTGAATGACGGTTTAAAAATATGTTGTTTTGTGTAGTCCTCAGATTTTCTGTACATGTGGACAAGCAAATGTAATATTTGAGAGTTTGTTTAGGTTTTACAAATGTATTATGAGTGTAAAATATGAAGCTGTCTGGTTGATTTAAAGCAAATGTTTTTCTTTTCAGGTGCATGAAGAATATTTGAAATCTCAGTTTATCAGACACTACAAAATATGCAGAGATAGAGATTTCATGTACATTATATGTGTAAATGTTTGTACACAGTTAGTTTACAAATTTAGATTTGTTAGAAAACATCTTTTGGTGATTTTCAACCTGAATTTGAAATTAAAGCAACAACTGATTGCATATTATTCATATACAAAATTAAGATATGGTGATGCACAGTTTGAACATAATTCACCATACCTCATTTTCCATTTACTTGAATTTCATCATGTTGACATTAAGTCAGTGATATCAGACTTGTTACAGGATCAGTGATTTCTCAGGTGAACATCTACAGATCTAAACTTGGACTCCAAATAAAGTGAATTATATTTATGCAGTTAATTAAAAGTCTCTTGATCATCTACTGGTGCTTCAATGCTGCTACATTATTGATATGTTGTTGATATGCAGAGCCAATGGATAATTATTATTTTTTGTAATTTCAGGCTTCAAGCAATACTAGCATTGACATGTCAAGAGAAGTTGTCATTCAATGTTTGATGGTGTATCTTGGGGATTCTATAGATCACCTCTTAAAAGAGTACAATGTAAGTTGAAGCACATGCTAAAAAAGTCCTTAACCTACCTTTCCTTTCCTTAACCTACCTAATGGGAAGGTTGAATTACAAAATCAGTCATAACTACAATACATTTGGAAAGTCTTCAAACTCTTTTACCTTTTTCACATTGTTATGTTGAGGCCTTGTGCTAAAATAAAGTGTGAAGGCCAGATCTGGTAAAGGCTAAAAAAAATTGTCTGCTTGCTTGTATTATCAGACCCTTCTCCCTGATTGCTTAGGTTGATGGGGCAGCCAGCTCTAAGAAGAGTCCAGATTGTTCCAAACCTCTTTCACTACTTCTACTATTTTTTCTGTGTAATTCCTGTACTGTTTGTTTGTACGGCAAATATACATGTTCTTGTTCAAACAGTTTCATTGTCCAAACCTACATAATGTTTTTATTATTGCTGTTTCAGGACAATGATGGAGACACAGAACATTGCTGAAGAAAGGATAAAAATCTACAAAATCAAGAATTAAATGTCAGCAGGATCTGACAACATTGGTTTTCTTCCTGCTCTGGGTAATTTTGCAAGGGTGTGTTAGTGTTAGTGTGTGTTGTGCTGGTATGAGTGGATCAGACACAGCAGCACCGATGGATGTTTTAAACACCTCACTGTCACTGCTGGACTGAGAATCGTCCACCAACCAAAAATATCCAGCCAACAGCGCCGCGTGGGCAGCGTCCTGTGACCACTGATGAAGGTCTAGAAGATGACCAACTCAAACAGCAGCAATAGATGAGCGATCGTCTCTGACTTTACATCTACAAGGTGGACCAACTAGGTAGGAGTGTCTAATAGAGTGGACAGTGAGTGGACACGGTATTTAAAAACTCCAGCAGCGCTGCTGTGTCTGATCCACTCATACCAGAACAACACACACTAACACACCACCACCATGTCAATGTAACTGCAGGGCTGAGAGTGATCCACCACCTAAATAATACCTGCTCTGTAGTGGTCCTGTGGGGGTTCTGACCTTGAAGAACAGGGCGAAAGGGGGCTAACAAAGCATGTAGACAAATGGATAGATTACAGTCAGTAATTGTAGAACTACAAAGTGCTTCTATATGGTAAGTGTAGCTGATAAAATGGACAGTGAGTGTAGAAACAAGGAGGTGGTTTTAATGTTGTAACTGATCAGTGTAGTTGCACTTGTCTTTTAGAAGAACACATTGTTATGTTTGTTGGTGCATGTAATTAATAAAAGTGTTCATATGAAAATAGAAAAAGTTTTGCATTTGTCATTGTTGTTATTAAATGCCCCAGTGTGTCTGTAATGCCAGTAGTTGATGGACAGAGGTTCTTCATGCAGTTCTGGCACTTTTTACTGTCTTTTTTTTTTATCACAAAAGAGCATAAATGTAGTCTTTCCTTTATTAACATGGATGACAAATAGATTGTCACTTGAAAAAGATTCGTTTTATGCATGGCAATCTGTTATAAAATAAATAAATCTTGCCACAAAGAAGAGATATTATTGGGTATAAAGTTAGTGAAAACATTTAGTCATGTGATACCAATTAAAACTTGATTAAAAGTTATGTAACAGTTTGCTAAATTGGGTTTAAATAATTATTTAATTTAATGAATCCAAAACATCTTTATCCAGACATTTAATAAACTTTATTAAATTTAACTCAGAATATTAATAAATATAAATCAAATTTTACTATATAAATGATCAAACATAGATCAGTTTTTCTAGATATTTAGTATATTTAAATTAATTCCTCCTAAATATTTGAGTACATCTAAATTAATTTTTCTCAGAATCTTACTAAATGTTTATACACTTTCCTTGTAAAATTGATTTCTATTTACTAAATATTTTTGAGCTACATTAACACAAACATGCCATTCTATTGCTGAATTCAACATATTTTACCTGTTTCGTTTACTAACATCTACTTAATTTTTTTGTCTAATTTTAGTTAACCTATTCAGTAGATTTTACTTAAAGCTTAAGAAATTAAAATCTACTCAATTATATTACGTGTCACTTTGTTGCCATAATTGTTTTTAAGTAAACCTTAGTCACATTGTTTACAGTGTAGGTAGGTAGGTAGGTAGGCTGGGCGATATATCGAGATTTTATAAAATATCGATATATTTTCATACGCGATATAAGATAAGACAATATCGCATATATCGATATAGATGTTGCGTTCCAGTTAGATCCGACAGTTCGTCTTTCTCTTCTCCCAGTTTGTCTCTGCACATGTGCACATGTTCACCTGCCCCACCTCTCTCCCTCACTGAACACAACTCACCCCTCCCCACCGCTTCACCAGTAATTCCTGCAGGCAGCGATAGCATGGAGACGGATAAAGACATGACAAGCTATCGAAGAGGAGCTGCTTAGTAAAAAGAAAAATAATGGTTCTTTTTGGAATTATTTGGAGATGGTTCGAATTCAAAGTGTCAGATAAGCAGCAGAATAATGTATTCTGTAGAGAACGCCGAAAACAAGTCCAGACAAAAGGTTCCAGCTGTACTGGATGTTGTACGTGGTCGTGTTAGTTTATACTGGATGATCGCCCGACGTCCGACACGTCATTTATTTATTTATCTTCTATTATAGTATTTCTTGTTGTCGGCCAATAAACAACCGAACATTATTAAATTGCATGAACTAACTCTGCAGTAAACAAGGAGCAAACAGCAATTAAACAACAAATAAAGCTGTTAAATAATATTAAAAGTGCATGAAGAAGAACGCTGATTTAAAATGCATTAAATGTTGTAATAGTTACACACCCAGCTAACACAGAACGTTCCCGTAACGTTAGATTTTGGTTCCCCTATGGTTATTTTTAGGGAACCATAACGTTATGGGAACGTTCTATTTTCGTTAAAAAAATTAGCGCTGTTCCCGGAACGTTCCGGGAACTATGAAACCTAACGTTCTCTCATGGTTTTATGAAAACTAACAGAGAACGTTATCTAAAAGTTGCCTTAAGGTTTTCTTTCTTATGTGTTTCAAGTAACGTTCCAGTAACGTTCCCGGAAGGTTTTCTTATGATCTTTAAAGTTTTTTGGTAGGAACTTACCAAAAAAACAGCCTTTTGCTTGAGACGGTCCATGTAGATCAACCTTTACTTACAAGTACCAACTATAAAACTATGAAACCTAACGTTCTCTTTATGAGAACTAACAGAGGACGTTAGGTAAAGCTTGTATAAGGTTTTATTTCTTATGTGTATAAAGTATCGTTCCAGTAACGTTCCCGGAAGGTTTCTAAGTTAACCCAGCTAGCACAATCATCTGGCCCAGTTCCCACTTTTCTATCGGCACAGTCGGCCGAGTGTCAGAATCGGCCAGAATCAATGTAGCCAGATCCGGCCCAGTTGTTACCACAGCTGGGTTTGGCTGGTGCTCGTAGAAACGCGTGCGCGCCGATGCTGGTTGTCCGGCTGTGGCCCAGCGTCCAGTCTCTGATTCGGCGCCGGCAGAACAGCGTCACCATAGCAACAGTGCGACGCGAGCCGTTGAAGAAGAGGAATCGTTCGTTCGTGTGAGGTAAATAAACATTTAATCTCAACAACTTTTTACTTAGTAAAATGTAAGCAGAAAGTATATTAATGAGTTTTGGATTAAGATAGAGAACAATTTGGAAATGGAAACTGTTTATGGTAATGTTATCTAGTGAGTTTCAGGTTAACTGGTAGTCTGAACTGAAACACTTCAGGTAACGTTAGCTAAAGGGCTAACAGTTTCTAGCATTAGACAACAGCTGCTAAATAATTAAAGTTCATTGAATACTGTGGATAACGTAAACTTAAAAGCTACAATAAGCAACAAGAACAACAACAACAATAATAGTAATACAATAATAAGCAACAGACGAACTACCATCTCTGACTACATCCACAAGGTGGACCAACAAAGCAGGTGTGTATAATTTAAGAGTGGATAGTGAGTGGACACGGTATTTGAAAACTCCAGCAGCGATGCTGTGTCTGATCCAGTCATATAAGCACAACACACAGTAACACACCACCAACCACGTCAGTGTCACTGAAGTGCTGAGAATGATCCACCACCTAAATAACACCTGCTCTGAGGTGGTCATGTGGAGGTCCTGACTATTGAAGAATAAGGTAAAAGGGGGCTAATAAAGTATGCAGAGTAACTGATGGACGACAGTGGAACTGTAGAGCTACAAAGTGCACCTATAGATAGATAACTTTATTAATCCCATAGGGAAAGTCAGTAAATGGTTAGTAAACTACGTATATGGTTAGTGGAGCTGATAGAAAAAGAGTATACATACAAAGAGGTGGTTTTAATGTTATGGCTGATCGTATATAATTTTATAACCCAAAGATTGTCCCTTGTATTTTTTGTATATATACAGTGTATCACAAAAGTGAGTACACCCCTCACATTTCTGCAGATATTTAAGTATATCTTTTCATGGGACAACACTGACAAAATGACACTTTGACACAATGAAAAGTAGTCTGTGTGCAGCTTATATAACAGTGTAAATTTATTCTTCCCTCAAAATAACTCAATATACAGCCATTAATGTCTAAACCACCAGCAACAAAAGTGAGTACACCCCTAAGAGACTACACCCCTAAATGTCCAAATTGAGCACTGCTTGTCATTTTCCCTCCAAAATGTCATGTGATTTGTTAGTGTTACTAGGTCTCAGGTGTGCATAGGCAGCAGGTGTGTAGTACAGCTCTCACACTCTCTCATACTGGTCACTGAAAGTTCCAACATGGCACCTCATGGCAAAGAACTCTCTGAGGATCTTAAAAGACGAATTGTTGCGCTACATGAAGATGGCCAAGGCTACAAGAAGATTGCCAACACCCTGAAACTGAGCTGCAGCACAGTGGCCAAGATCATCCAGCGTTTTAAAAGAGCAGGGTCCACTCAGAACAGACCTCGCGTTGGTCGTCCAAAGAAGCTGAGTGCACGTGCTCAGCGTCACATCCGACTGCTGTCTTTGAAAGATAGGCGCAGGAGTGCTGTCAGCATTGCTGCAGAGATTGAAAAGGTGGGGGGTCAGCCTGTCAGTGCTCAGACCATACGCCGCACACTACATCAAATTGGTCTGCATGGCTGTCACCCCAGAAGGAAGCCTCTTCTGAAGTCTCTACACAAGAAAGCCCGCAAACAGTTTGCTGAAGACATGGCAACAAAGGACATGGATTACTGGAACCATGTCCTATGGTCTGATGAGACCAAGATTAATTTGTTTGGTTCAGATGGTCTCAAGCATGTGTGGCGGCAATCAGGTGAGGAGTACAAAGATAAGTGTGTCATGCCTACAGTCAAGCATGGTGGTGGGAATGCCATGGTCTGGGGCTGCATGAGTGCAGCAGGTGTTGGGGAGTTACATTTCATTGAGGGACACATGAACTCCAATATGTACTGTGAAATACTGAAGCAGAGCATGATCCCCTCCCTCCGGAAACTGGGTCGCAGGGCAGTGTTCCAGCATGATAATGACCCCAAACACACCTCTAAGACGACCACTGCTTTATTGAAGAGGCTGAGGGTAAAGGTGATGGACTGGCCAAGCATGTCTCCAGACCTAAACCCAATAGAACATCTTTGGGGCATCCTCAAGCGGAAGGTGGAGGAGCGCAAAGTCTCAAATATCCGCCAGCTCCGTGATGTCGTCATGGAGGAGTGGAAAAGCATTCCAGTGGCAACCTGTGCAGCTCTGGTAAACTCCATGCCCAGGAGAGTTAAGGCAGTTCTGGGAAATAATGATGGCCACACAAAATATTGACACTTCAGGAACTTTCACTAAGGGGTGTACTCACTTTTGTTGCCGGTGGTTTAGACATTAATGGCTGTATATTGAGTTATTTTGAGGGAAGAATAAATTTACACTGTTATATAAGCTGCACACAGACTACTTTTCATTGTGTCAAAGTGTCATTTTGTCAGTGTTGTCCCATGAAAAGATATACTTAAATATCTGCAGAAATGTGAGGGGTGTACTCACTTTTGTGATACACTGTATATATATATAGTTTACTTTTATAATTATTATTCTTACATGCAATTATATGTTATTTCCTATGTATAGTATTCATATAGCTGTCATTTTGGTTCACTTTTGTAATTGGTCTTATTTATAATATTCTGATTATTATTATTATACTACTTGCTGCAATTATCTTAATAAAATACTTTCTACTGCACAATCTGTAGTTAATCTGTAGCATCTGTAGTTAATCTGTAGCATAAATCTACTATTTTATCTATGAGGATGTGAAAGGAGAAGAAAACGGTAAATAAATAGTATCGTAGTGTTTCGGGGGCTATTCCGGCCCAGTTATGGGAGAGTCGGCGGAGATCTGGCATCCGGATTTGGGCCAGTGTATTTGGCCCGATTCTGGGCAGTCATTCAAAAAGAGTCAGAGCCGACACGGGCTGCCGGTGTTACCGGAGTGTTATTGCAAGGTTGTCTAAAGTTTTCAATAATTTAAAGGTTAGTACAAGGTTCCCTTAAGGTTTCAATAATTTTAAGGTTACGGGAACGTTAGGGGAACGTTCCCACAACTATAATGCACAACCAAACGGGAACGTTCTATTTCCGTAAAGAAAACTTTCCTGGGGAACCAAAGGGCAACCAAAACGATCCGTTCCCAGAAAGTTCTGGGAACCAAAAATTGTTAGCTGGGCAGTAACATGAAAGATTAGATCTGCCTGTATTACAGAACTGAGTTCTATACGGTAAAAAAAAAAATATTAATGTAAATGTTAATGTTGTGGCGACATATACATAAAATAATGTATAAAGTCCAAACATGTGGGGGTGGGGGTTAACGAGGGGTTTACTTTAACGGGGTTTTACTTTTAATGTCACACAAGCTCAGCCGGAAAACAAGTCATTCCGACATCTTCCCTACACACTCGCTCCCTGCGCCCTATAGTACACTTAACATTCTTAAAGGGCCAGACAATATATTTGTAATTCACATTACACGACAGGAGATGCCTTAGAAAACAACTTTTTTTTCTTAGAATAGCTTTTAGGTAGCTTTTTTTAGTAGGTAGGTAGGTAGATAGATAGATAGTTTATTGATCCCGAAGGAATTGAAAGCCCCAGAAGCATTTTTCAACAAATAATTAACAGTACAGTACAAAACAAAAGCAAATAGAAAAACTAGAACTGAGTATTTTCTTGTATTTTACATAAAATAGATGACTGGTAACTGTAATGACTATGCATGAGTTATAGTTTCAGTATAAAGTTAGATTGAATAGTAATTAAATTATTAAATAGGAGAGTGACATGTGACAATAGTACACAATGAGGCCAATATAGCCATATATACACACACACATATACATACATGTACACATATGCAAATACATACGTACATATATATATACACATGCATGTGCATACAAGTACATACCTTAATACTTATATAAGCCAAGTGTCACCAAACTAGTTTTTTTTTTTAGAAAGATAGATAGATAGATAGATAGATAGATAGATAGATAGATAGATAGATAGATAGATAGATAGATAGATAGATAGATTTTAAAAAGTACCTTTATTTATACAGTGATTAAAAAAACACTAATAAAAACCAGAAAAGACCACTTAGTGTCCAAACACAATCACAATGTTAGCAGCAAATCTCCATCATCAAGAATTGTACATAAGACTTCATTAATTCCCCAAATGCTCATAAACACTGGCAGATTCCCCACAAGCTTATAATAAGCAAACTCTATTTTCAGCCTAGCTGCTACTAAGCCTGAGAACATGGCCACCACGTCCACAGACCCCTTGCCTAACATACGATTCTTCCTGGTTTTGCCGTACCTGATAAATAATTTAGTAGAACAAAAACATTTCTTCTCTGAACATTATATTTCATCCCAAAAATAAAAAGCTGAAGTGAAAAATTTTCACCAAGTAGATGAAACCATTCAGCTAGCAGACTGAAAATAGGTTCAAGCCGATGACACTCCACAAACAAGTGAAACAGGGACTCAGACTCAGAACAGAAAAGACAACCCTCACTAACACCTGGATCGAGATGCACCCGATGTCTGTTTGTAGCTATTATTCCATGTACAATCCTCCACTGGAGGTCAGCTGTCCGTTTTTCAATTGGACGCTTGTACAGAACCCGCCAGCAGCCGTTAGGAGAGGAGCCAGCACCAAAAAACCCAGACCACCTTGTAGCACTAACACCAAGCAGAAAGCGTGACTGAAACACCTTCACACACACCAGATACAGATTCTGGACATTCTGACATTCTGAACTGAACACTGGACCTATTATTTATTATTTATCATTGCACTGTTTGGATTACACACTGGACTGTTGTGTTGTTATTTATCATTGCACATTTCTCATTGCACAAGTTGCACCTGCACTTTAACATCACCCCGGACTGCACGCTGGACTGTCGTAATTATTTATCATAGCACCTGCACTTTACACAACTGTCATACATATATATGTATAGTTATAGTTATTTTTTTCACCATCCTTATATAGTTATAGTTACAGCTGTATAGTTATTATTTACACATCCTTTATCCCAGTACTGTTATTACTAATATATACCTAACTAATCTTATTATTATTACTGTTATTATTATAATACATATTCATTTTTACTAATATGCTTATTGTTATTATTGCTATTATGTATATAGTAATATGTACATAGATATAATTTCATATATGTAACTAGCTATAGTTATAACTCTATATTCATATTAATCATAGGTATATGTTACTAATATTCTCTGTCTTTTTGCACAATGCTACTATTTGCACTTCTGGTAGATGCTAACTACATTTCGTTGCCTGTACCTGTACTAAGCAATGACAATAAAGTTGAATCTATCTATCTATCTATCTACAGGGCCTTCTTCTCAGTTGAGGAAAAAGTATTCAGTTCTGGAGTAGTGAAGGACAAGAGCCAGCGCTCATCCTCCTCCCACTCCACAGCAGGGCTAACACACACCTCAGGAAAGTCATACCGGCACCCTTCCTTCCACTGGGCAACGGCTGACTGATCGTCCAGGATACTCAGGTAGTCAGCTGGCAACGCCCGCCGTACCTCTGTCCTCAGGTGTTCCAGTAAACGTTTAGATCTGAACCCAGTCCGGTCACTCATCTCTGACACGCTGACAGTCATGAGGTCACCCAGCTTCACACAACCTGCAGCCATCAGACGAGAGCGCAGAGCTTCTGAGGAAGAAGTGACTGAAACTAAAAAAGGGTTAAAGAACAGCGGCTCCTCCAGCAGCCACATTCCAGCGGTTGTATCAGCAGACCTGGACACTGAGAAAACCTTCCAGGCCTCCAGCACAGACTTATAAAAGGGTGTGAGACCCGACAATTCCTCCTCTGGTGTAGTCATAAGGAAGAGATGTTTGTCGAAACCCATTCCCCCCGCCAGCTGTAAAAGGACACGGGCGAAGTAAGTCCATGTAGGTGTTCCACCGAACAACAGTCTCTGAGCAGCTTGAAGACGAAAAGTCATAATCCTGGACTTAATGTCTATAAGTCCTTGACCTCCCTCCTGTACCGGCAAATACAGAACAGCTGACCGAAGCCAATGTTGGCCTGACCAGAAGAAGGACACCAACAATCTCTGTATCTCCAGCACTAGCCCTGCAGGTGGCTGTAAAACAGTGAACCTATGCCACAAGGTGGATGCTACTAAGTTATTGGCCACCAACACCCTTCCCCTGTAGGACAGCTGGGGGAGCAGCCATTTCCACCGAGACAATTTGGTGCACACTCTCTCCACTACACCTTCCCAGTTCTGTTTCTGAAAGTCATCATTCCCCAAAAACACCCCCAAGACCTTCAGCCCCTCTCTACCCCACCTCATGGTCCCTGGCAGATTCGGTAGCCCTTCCACTGGCACCTGTCCTGCCCATAATGCCTCACTTTTAGTCCAGTTAACTTTAGCTGAGGAAGCCTTTTCGTACAGAGTTAGTGACTCAGTTAAAACCTGAACATCTTGTTCATGTTCTATAAAAACTGTAACATCATCAGCATAAGCCGATAACACCACCCCTGGCTCCCCAAGTCTCTGCACAGCCTGAAACCCAGTTAGTCTCTCCCTCAGCTGGACTAGTAGAGGTTCAATAGCTAGGCTATAGAGTTGACTAGACAGAGGACAGCCTTGCCTAATTCCTCTTTTAACTGGAATTGGCCTGCTCAACCCACCACCCACCTTCAACATGCATACCGCTTCAGTATATAACAACCGTATGACATTTAAAAATGCATCCCCAATGCCAAAGGCCTTCAATGCTTTAAAAAGATACTGATGATCTACTCGATCAAAAGCCTTTTCCTGATCGAGAGAAACCACCCCAACACATCTGTTAAAACTTTTACAGCAGTCTACCACATCTCTCACAAGGAATAAATTATCCATAATGGATCTGTGAGGGATGCAATAGGACTGATCTTTATGAACTAAAACAGAGAGGCAAGTTTTAAGCCTATTGGCTAAACATTTGGATAAAATCTTGTAGTCTGTAGTTAAAAGAGCAACAGGTCTCCAATTTTTTTACATACAAAGATCTCCTTTTTTTGGCAACAAAGACAAAACAGCACGACGACATGAACCGGGTAAAACCCCCTCTCTGATACATTCACTAAAAACATCATGCAAGTCTTTGCCAATGCAGCCCCAAAATTGTTTATAAAAGTCAGATGATAATCCATCCATGCCTGGAGACCGCCCTGAGCTGAGCTGCCCAACTGCAGCAGTAAGTTCCTGCAAAGTCAGAGGAGAGTCTAAAGCAGCTCTAGAGCCAGAATCCAGTTGAGGAAGGCCTTGAAGAAGATGATCAGTAGAATCCGAGTCACAATAATCCATAGTGTAAAGATCAGAGTAAAATTCCACTGCATGTTTACGCATTTCTGCAATGTCAGTAGACAAACGTCCATCCGGTAAACGAAGACACAACATTTGATTATGCTGTGCTTTTGAGCGCTCCAGATTAAAGAAAAAAACACTTGGAGCGTCCATGTCAGCAACCGTAGTGAAACGGGACCTCACCATAGCTCCCTTCACCCTCTCATTTAAATGGCTGCTGAGCTCCTTCTTCTTCTGCTGCAGACTCTGTACCAAAGCCTGATCACAATTCACAGCCAGTCTGAGCTCCAGAGCTTGTATATCCTTCTCAATTAGCTGAATAGTCATTTTAATCCTGGAACTTGATTGAGCAGTGTGTTGTTGACAAAGCATTCTTATTTGTGTCTTTCCAACTTCCCACCACTGTCTCAGATTTTCAAAACAGTTCTTTCTGATTCTCCACTGTTCCCAGAAACAGGTAAATCTTTTACAAAAAACTTCATCATGAAGTAATTTTGAATTGAAGTGCCAGTAAGAAGAAGTCCTGACACCCTGTGATAAAGTCACTGTAGCAGAAACCAGATGGTGATCAGAAAACCCCACCGGAGAAATGGAAACCTCAGTGACCCTATTATTAAGATGTTTAGACACATAAAATCTATCTAACCGAGCAGCACTGACTCGGTTCTGTAGAGCTTTAACCCACGTGTACTGTCTAACTGCAGGATTTTTAGCTCCCCATACATCTACTAACCTGAACTCCTCTAGGAGCTTTGACAGGCATTCAGAAGACTGTATGTGAGGTTCTGCAGCAATCCGATCCATAGTGAATTCCACTGTACAGTTCCAGTCACCACCAATGACAATAAAACTATCAGTACACTGTCTCAGGGTGGAGCGTAGTGTGTTGAAGAACTCAACACGTTCATGTCCCACATTTGGTGAATAAACATTAAGAAAATAGAACTGCATGGTGTTAATTTCAGCCTTTATTAAAAGAAGACGACCTTTTACAACCTCTTCTGAATGCAGAATCTTAGCTCCTAAAGAAGGACAGAAGAGAACTGCTACCCCACACTGTAAAAAGGACACTGTGAAATGTACAGTAACTTGCTGGCAGCAATTAGCCGGTAAGTTGCTGTAATAAATTTTACAGTACGCATACTGCAAATTTAATTACAGTAACTATAAAATACTGTAATATTTATTACAGTAATAATCACAGTACGGTAGCTCTTATTACAGTAATTTCACATTACTGTAAACTATTACAGCAGTAATGCAGTCTTTTAATTACAGCAAATATCAGACTACTTTAAAGACATTACAGCATTTAACACTAAAATAATATTCGAAAAATAACTATACATTGTAAAAATTAAGACACTGCATTTGTAACAAAAATCATTTATTGAATTTCAACATTTTAAAACATGTTTTTGAAAATACATAGATAATTAAATAAATACATTCATATTTTTGTAAACACTGCTGTTTTGAACAAAACCATAAAAATGTGCAAGTGCTTTGTTTTACATTTGCTGGAATCCACATCTTGGGCTAAAGTTTTCTTTCCTGCACTGTAAAGATAAAACAAGGAATTACTGTTACTGCTGTAGAAATTTATATACAAGACTGGAGACTAGGACAGTTTTGTTAATTCCTAACCTCCCATTAGAGATATTACATTAATAAACACATTCTGCTATTAAAAATGTGCTGTTTAAAATTCTTACCTGTTTTGGTAATGTTATGCACGCTGGCTCTCTAGTGTATCACTTTTGGCTAGACCATTAGCTAGTTGTTTATCAACTGGCCGATTAGTTCTATGTTTAAAAAGAGTAGGTGACTTTTATCAAGTAATTCTAATTTCTGTACCTGTTACTGATGATATAAAGATGTCTTTCTGTCTGAGTGATAAAAAAACTAATATTTTTGTTAGATATAATGCAAACTGTACTATTACCAAAGACGGATTATTGTTTAAACTGACAGAAAAGAACAATCCCGCTTAAACTTACTGTATTGTGATTCACAGCAGAAATATGCTTACTGTAAAATTCGTTCACCACTGAAACTTGACCATGATCCTTTGCAGATCTACAGTAAAATGCTGTGTACAGGTTCTACAGTAAGAATTTTATCATTCTACAGTAGTAATACTGTAAAAACTACAGAAATTTGTTACAGTGCAGCTGTTAAATTGGTACCATGAGAGAGTACCTGCCGTCCCCCCCACCACATAGCCCACTCAGCTTCATTATCCACATCACTATGTGTTTCCTGAAGAAAAATAACACGTAATTGCTTTTGTTGTATGGTATCTAAAAGTTGTGCACGTCTATGACCAGTTCTGCCCCCATTAATGTTAAGAGAAGCTAATCTAAGACTATCCATGAGAAAGCATAAAATAAAAGTAGGCAGAAGAAACAGCAATAGAGATAGAAAGGCCACCACGTGTAGCATGATCATAATCATCATTACTGACTAAAAGAAGTCTTTTTCAACAGTTGACCAGTTTTCCTGACAGCAGCAACATGTTTCTTTAGTCGGAAACGCTTTTTCCTATTCAAACGATCCAGACCAACAGTCTTCTGGAGCGACACAGCAGACTTAACAAATTTCTCCGTATCAGGAAAAAACTTTAACCCTTTTCCCAAAAGTTTCATCCAAGAATCCATTGACCTCTTCCAGAGTATACATGGACTGATCTGCCTGTGCAGTTTCTTGAGAACTAACCTCAAACTCACTGCAAAGGGCCTCCTGTGAGTCACCAAGTTCATCCATGTTATCCTGCATATCAGAACCATCAACATCATCATCAGCAGAGAGGGACCCCTCCATCCTCAAGTCACCCCCTGTCTGGCCATTACACTTGCTCTTTGGCAGTGTAACACCACTCGTACTGGGCATCTCATTGGGCAGCTCTACCATAACCCCATCCTGCCTCACTTCAACAGGCTCATCGGCCTTCACCTGAGCAGTTCTTACCCCAACCTCACTTACCTCAGCACCAGGGACACCAGTACCACTCACCCCAGTACCAGGAACACCAGTACCACTCACCCCAGCACCGGTAACACCAGCATTACTCACCCCTGCATTACTCACTACAGCCTCAGTAACACCAGCATTACTAACTACAGCCTCAGTAACACCAGCATTACTAACTACAGCCTCAGTAACACCAGCATTTCTCACTATAGCCTCAGCAACACCAGCATTTCTCACCCCAGCACCAGTAAGACCATCAGTACTCACTGCAGCTGCAGAAACACCAGCATTGCTCACCCCAACAGCAGCAACACCAGCATTGCTCCTGACAGCACTAGCATAAC